>NW_007246970.1:37268-107332 GCF_000164805.1 Carlito syrichta
CGCTGCCCAGGCAGGTCTCGAACCCGCGGGCTCAGGCAATCCACTCACCTCAGCCTTCCAGAGGCGCGGGATTACAGGCTGAGCTACTAAGCCCGGCTTGTATTATTTTTAAACCTTTGAACATTAGAGTCTTCATGTGCTTCAGACTTTTGGTTTTTAGAAATGGGAGAGTCTGTTTCCAACTTTCCTTTCTCCCTCTGAGCATATCTGTCTCATGTGTGTGCAGTTACTGCTACCTACCCCCTAAGCCCCAGTGTGGAACTAGGTTGTATAACAGCATTTTAGAACTCCTTCCCCACAGTGACATTGGGACTGTGCAGATTCTGCCCCTTGGCTGAAGTCGGGAGGGGGCTGCATGAGGTTCAATCTCTAGTCTTGCAACTTGCTAAAAACTATAGTCTCACGTAAGGTTCAATAGCAATTGAACCTTACGTGAGACTTCAGTGCTGGCTTTTGTCTTCAGTGCTGGCTTTTGATTCCAGAATCTAGAAGACCTATGATTTCACCCTAGTTCACTGCTCTGTGTTTTTTGTTCTGTTGCTGCTCTATTGAGGTATTCATTTTATTTTGGAGCTCAGAAATAGATTTGGTTTTCTGTTATTCTGTTAGATCTATTATTGCTGTGTATTTGGAACTGAGGAAATACAATAAAATATGAACTTACAGGACTATGTCAAAATGTTTGTAAAAAATATATTTAAAGTACAGTATAATATATAGCTGATTTTAACATTGTTTAGATACTATTTGGTTATTTGTAAACAATGAAAATTAAAAGATTAAGGATCAACAATAGCTAGCATTTATTAATTATATATACTAGGCATTATATTTGATACTTTTACAGTTACCATATTGTATTTTGGAATCCCAGATTGGTGGAATTATCCACTTCTTTCAGATGAAGAAGGCAAGGTTTTGGTAGTCCAAATACCTTTACCAAAGTAGCATAGCTAGGAACTGGGGAAATTAGCAATTGAGGACAAGTTACCAGACAACATAGTTCATGCTCTTAGCTGTATTGCTGGCAATATCCATCTAATTAAAGGACCCTCTCTTTGTACTGCCAAATTTTATTTCTCATACTCTTCATCCTATGTAAACCCAGGATTCCTTTGGAAATCAGTTTACTAATTCACTTTATTTGGCTATTTCCCCCAGTGTTCTAACTACATTCTACTTGGCCTATGGAATAAAATGTTCACAAATAGTGCTTAGAATTTTGGGGGGGATATTGACTGTGTATTTCCTAAGAGAAATATATCAATAATAGTTTTGGCAAGGGTTAGTATAGATTGAGGTAAGTTAGATGTCTTAGAACTTTTAAAATAGGAACAATCTAAGTTTCCTGTAGGTTGCAATGATTAAAGTAGCTAAAGACCTGAGAGGTGAAACTCCAAAGAAATTATATTTCATTTTGTCTTGTACATAATTTTTGCAGTAATCTTACTAAAAGACAGCACTCTTATAATATTACCCATGTCTCCCTATTTCCACAGTGTCAAGTTTAAATCTTGTAGCCTTGCACTGATGACACCATTTTGTTTGATCAAACTCATATCCCATGTTTCCTCATGAATTCTCTTTAATATGCCTTGTTCATTATTTTCTCTTTACCTACTACAGTGTACAGGGCTCTCTGCCTGACTACTTGCCTTTCAGTTCTCTTTTAGGAACTTCACTTTTATCATGAATCTTTATCTGACTGCAACAGTTTACAGTGAACCTCCTCCTTTAGAGCAACTTTAGAATTTATAGTTGATGTCACACAATTACAGCATATTTGTGCTTTATGTTTCAGTTTTATTTTAAGATTATGATTTCCCTGATTGCTGTATACATCTCCTAATTATCTCTGCAGCACTCTTAAGATATAGTGTATAGAAATAACTTCAGAAATTGCCATTTATAGCCAGTTATCCAAAGTCTTGAAGAGATAAAAGAGTTTTTTTTATTTAATTTACTTTTGTATAGTAAGTCATTATGACTTCTTTCTCAGATAGGACACTTAACATTGACTTACTCTTTTTCGTCTGAGAAGATCAATACATCTTATTTATTTCAAAAAAATTAAGGCAAATTAAATCATGCTTGTTTCCCTACTCCCAACCTCCCCATGCTGATTACCTCAATATTCTGGTTGAGAAAGAAGCAGGTCTCTTTGGCAGTGTCTTAGATGGCTGGTGGAACTGGGCCACGTAAAATTACTCACTATGCTTTTACTTTCCACTGTGGGAGAAATTGCAGGTTGAGGGAGTTTCTTTTGGTACTGAACTGTGCTGCCTTGGTGGAGAGGTGATGCAAGTGAAGTGAAATTTTCTTCTTACCCTCTTCATTGCATCTGTTGTGAATTTTTTGTTCCAGTGGTGTGCTGAAACTTCTCACTTGTGGATTATTTCTTGGGGCAGATGACTATAGACAGTACCTATTCTGCCATCTTGCAGATATCACAGTGCTGTCACATTTTACTCTTTTTTTTTTTTTTTTTTTTTGAGTTGGAGTCTTACTCAGTTGTCCAGACTGGAGTGTAGTGGCCGCTCCCGGCCACCGCAGCCTCGACCTGCTGGACTCTGGCTATCCTTCCGCCTCAGCCTTCCAAGTAGCTGGAACTACAGGTGCGCATTACCACACCTGGCTGATTTTTGATTTATTGTAGAGATGAGGTCTCGCCAGCTTGCCCAGGCAGATCTTGAACTGGGCTCAGGCAATTCACTCACCTCGGCCTCCCAAAGCGCAGGATTACAGGCTGAACCACCGAGCCTGGCCTGCACTTTACTCTTAAGAAGCCATGATGAAAGCTTTTATTTTAATGAGCTTGTAAATTTGATGGATATGGGTAGTGCTATGGCATTATTCCAGGGTGATTTTTTTTAATCTGCTGGAGTAAGGTACACAAAGCAGAGTAAAACCACAAGATGTAATCAAATAACATATATTTATTGATGCTCAATATTAATGCACTGGGTCATCTTTGAACATAGTGGTATTTTGTTAGCTTTCTTCCTGTGGAAAGAAATTATACTTTATGTTCATTTTGTTTAATACTTTTCCCTGTATTTCCAAGTATATGACATTCTCTTTGGCTAACAGATGGGTTCAAGTTATCTTAGTGTATTAGTATATACAATCTTTTTTTTTTTTTTTGAGTTGGGGTCTCACTCTGTCGCCCAGACTGGAGTGCAGTGGCTGCTCCCGGCCACTGCAGCCTCGACCTGCTGGGCTCCGGTGATCCTTCTGCCTCAGCCTTCCAAGTAGCCGGAATTACAGGCATGCGCTACCACGCCCGGCTGATTTTTTGATTTATTGTAGAGATGAGGTCTCGCTGCCCAGGCGGGTCTCGAACCCGCGGGCTCAGGCAATTCACTCACCTCAGTTTCCCAAAGGCGCGGGATTACAGGCTGAGCCACCGAGCCCGGCTTATACAATCTTTATTTGTAGAAAATATTTCATCACCCCTCAAAATTGTTGTAGATATTATAGAAATATTATCTCATGTCCCAGCTTTCCACAACCTTTCAATACACTTTCCATTCATGTCACTTGTGTTACGATTCAGAATTTTAAAACTGTTTTTGAAAAGGCCCTCTGAGAGCTGATTCCAGCCACACTAGCTGGTTTTCATCTTGTTATATGAAATTGTTTTCCAACTCAGTGACTTTTTGTGTACTTTTCTCCTTTGCAGGTGACATCATACCTGCCCCTCTCCA
Organism: Carlito syrichta; assembly: GCF_000164805.1. Lineage (NCBI taxonomy): Eukaryota > Metazoa > Chordata > Mammalia > Primates > Tarsiidae > Carlito > Carlito syrichta. The sequence continues at coordinate 40,976 of NW_007246970.1, forward strand.
TCCCTACATACATACTTCTCATGTTGTGACTTTTTTGCATGTGTTGGGCCTTGCCAGTTCTTCAGAGGAGAGTTTGCTGATCTTCTTTTAAATTGTATACAACTAAAATCTCATTGTACCTTTTCGTTTCCTTTTTAGAATTATCACTGTCCATATCTGTTTGTTACGATTATATGTTTGATTCCCTGTTCACACCAAGAGCTTTCTGAAAATAGGAACCCTGTGCATTTTGTTCACTGATAAGTTTTTGGCAATTAGCATGGGGGCTGGCATCACAATGGTTGCTGCTTATGAGGTAGACTGAGAGATCCAAGTACCTTTCTGTTACTTGATTCAGGATTTTGGTACCAGACTTAGAATTCCTCTACTGTCTCTAATTTCTAAGAAAATGGAGTACCACCATAAGGGAGTATTTATAAAACTTTTCAAAACTCATTATCTGGGTTCTTCCCCTAACCCTAACCCTAACCCCCCTGCTTTTCCAGATCTTTTAACTGAAGATATGAACTAATTTGCATTACAGAAAAATGTTAAAGGACACACATAATTTTTATTTTATTTCATTTTATTTTTTATTGTAAAGATGTGGGGTACAATTCAGGGTTAGGTATACAACCATTGATTATACAGGTACCCTTGTTGGTGAGGTATACCTCTCCCTGCCTCAGCAGTTTCCCTCAACTGCCAGTCCAAACCCCCCTCTCCTCACAGCTTCCCATTACTGTCAAACACTTTCTTATATTATTATAATTGTTCAAGGTCTGCTTGTGAGTGAGACCATATTGTACTCTGTTCTTTGTTTCTGTGATAGATCACTGAGCATGATTGACTCCAAATCCATTCAAGTTGCTGTGAAGTTAATATATTTGTCCTTCTTTATGGCTGCATAATATTCCATTGTGTATATGTACCACATTTTCTTTATCCAGTCCAGCTTCGTTGGGCAACATGGTTTGTTCCATGTTTTTGCTATTGTGAATAGAGCTCCTACAAACATACATGTGCAGATGTCTTTTTTGTAGAAGGATTTGAATTCCTTTGGGTATATTTCCAATAGGGGAATTGCTGGGTCATATGGAAGGTCAGTTTCTAGCTCTTTCAGAAATCACCACACTGTCTTCCAAAGAGGTTGCACTAGTTTGCACTGCCACCGGCAGTGTAGAAGTGTTCCTTTTTCTCCACATCCTTGCCAGCATCTGTTGTTGTTTGTTTTATTAATGATGGCCATTCTTACTGGGGTTAGGTGGTATCTCAATGTGGTTTTGATTTGCATTTCTCTGGTGATGAGTGAGTTGAGTAGCATCATGGTTTTTCCTTGAAGAAGAAAAAAAAAAAACTTAAAGACTACCCTACTGGGTACCTGCATGATCAATGTTTGTATACCTAACCCTGAATTGTACTTTACATCTTTATAATAATAATAAAAAAAGTCTATCCCACCAAAAAATTTGCCTTTAAGACAATATTTGTAAAAGTAATATTGAGGACTTATATAGTAAATCCCAAATGTTTTTACCTTAACTCAGCTAAATTACACTATTGCAGTATATACTGTAAAAGCCTCTTTGGTCAGTTAGTTGTGCTTCCTTTTATATTTACATAAATTTAATATTTGAGTTAAGTTGAAAAAGGCAGGAGATAGTTTTTTGAGATTCTATCAAAGATAATGTGGCTGTCTTTTGTGGCTCTGGTTCTAGGCAGTATGAAACTGTGGTTCCACTTGAAGATTCTATTGTGACTGAGGTTACAGTAACTCTACAAGAATGGGCAAGTCTGTGGAAACAACTATATGTGGTAAGTTGTTGATTACTGGTTTACTGAATCATTATAGTTTCATTGTACCAAATTCAAAAATATTAACCTATGCCAATTCTGCAGTCTTGGATTTCTGAATGCTTGTAGTTTTCTAAATGTATGTTCTTAATATTAATGGAAACATAGTAGACTAGATTGGGTTTTTCTAACTTGAAGAGAACACATTATTAATATACCTGTAGTTTCTCTACTCAACTTTGGTCACTGGAATTTAAGTTTCATAACATCGAGGATCTTAGCTATCTTACTCATTGATGTGTTTCCCAGATGCTTTCATAAAATAGGTATTTACTGAATGAATGAACAAACTTGAGGGTTACTTAACTTTTATTTTTTGCGAATATAATGGTGGGTAAAGGCCAAGAAATTGTATTAACAGTTTATTATAGGCTTAAAGGATTTGTCACATATGACACTTTACTAGGCCAACAGTTAATAGAAGATGTAATAAAAACCCAATAAAGGCTGGGTGTGCTGGCTCATACCTGCAATCCCAGTACTTTGAAAGACTGAAGTGAAAGAATTGCTTGAGTCCAGAAGTTTGAGACCAGCCTGGACAACATAGTGAAATCACCATCTCTACAAAAAATTAAAAAATTAGCTGAGCATGGTGGTGCATATCTGTAGTCCTAGCTACACAGGAGGCCAAGGTGGGAGGATCACCTGAGTCTAGGAGTTTGAGGCTGCAGTGAATTATAATTACACCCTGTGCTTCATAATATGGAGTATTACACAGCCATAAAGAAGAACAAAATCAAGATGCTTGTGAAGATCTCCACAAAGGGTGGGTCCTGAGAGCAGATCCACGTGCCCCTGCGGCTGCCGCCTACACAGGGCGTGGCTGCTATAGCCAGTCCCATGCAGCAAACTGCCTCCATTACACTATGGCCTCTGCAGGGGATTGCTGCTGTGGTGGTTACGAGGTGCTGAACAGTCGCTGTCATTGTGGCTCTTGGCTGTGGACCCAGGGAATTCCCAGCTCCTTCCTCCACCCCAAGCCGCCACAGCACACCAAACTGCAGCTGCTGATCCCCAGTGCCTGATGCCGGACACACATCATTGTCGCCCATCATAACTGATCAACTGGGGCCCCAACAAGTGGAGAGAAAGGATCTGCGAAAGAGGCGCCGCCCACAGCAGCCATTTTCCAGGCAGAGATTCATATTGTCTCGCCCATCTCCACACAGCCTCCACCTTGTTTTCTAAGGTAACCTTGCCAAAACAGAAGACACAAGCTCCTCCTCTACGCTGAATCAGACACTGACAACTCAGTTCTGTGTGGCAGACAGCAAGCCAAAGGAACTGACCCAAGATATGGGTAACCTTGTTTGCCTGCAATGAGAGCAAAGGGAAGGGGTTAGAGATCAGAGCTGAAGAAACTTTAGACACTCAGGAAAGACTCCAGGGCTAGTCTGGTTTCTTATTTTGATTTTTAATTTTATTGTTTTGACTATTTTGTTCACTTTTTCACTTTTGTTTGCTTTTTGATTTAGACTACCATTGTGTTGGGGAAAAACACATCAAAAGGCATGATTTTATTGGACTGTCTTTGTGTGATTACTGGTATGCTTTAGGGAATTTTCTTTGTCTGTTTTTTACTCTTTTCTGGCCTTGTGTCTCTTTTCATTCGTTAGTTGTTATGCATGTCTGTTTTCCCTCTTACTCTTCTCTCTCTCCAACTTCCTCTTGACCCACCCCCCACCATCTTCCATTATTTTCCTTTTTCTTAGATCCTTTTGTTCCAGGGAGCAAACCTAAACCCCACTGCATGGACAGATTGTAAGGCAGTGGGAAGTTGCTTCCAGAGTGCCCATACACCTGTCAGTGCATACTGGGATCTGCAGATAGATTCTGAATCACAGCTTCCCCCTCAATTAAATCTCAAAACTTCAAAAAGTACAGCCCCCAACCCACAGTCCAGCCTCAAAAGTGAACAAAGCCAGAGGATCCTCATAAGGAAGAACAGGAGATTGAACAAAAAGAAGCAAAAGCAACCCCCACATACCCTGAAAACAGAATAAAGATGGGGAGGGAAGGGGAAGAGAAAAATCTACACAAATGAAGAAACCCCAAAAGAAGAATATGGGTCTTTCACAGACTCCTGGGAGGTCAGACACTGAGAAAACTAACTTCAGAATGCAAACAATGAAGAGACCCCAGAATGACTGGTCTCAAACTACAAACCCAGATATCAAGACATTAATGGAGAGATAAAAAAGAATTGAGGAGAGACAAGAGGAAAATAGGAAGGAGTTGATAACTGAGATAACAGCAGTAAGGAATACTGTGAATGAAATAAATAACAAAATGATAAGCATGGAAAGCAGAATTAGTCAAGCACAAGAAAGACTCTCAGAGCTTGAGGACCAAAATATAGAACTAACCCAAACTGTCAAAAACATAGAAAAGAAGCTTAAAAAGACAGAAAAAAACCATCAAGAGATGAGTGATTACTTCAAGAGACCGAACCTAAGAGTAATTGGTCTTCCTGAGGCAGAAAGAGAGACAGAGGAAAAAGCATTCCATGAAATTATTCAAGAAAACTTCCCTCATCTCATGAATGATGCGACCATTCAAACACAAGAGATTAGAGAAACCCTGCAAGACAACAAATGAGAAGACCAACTCTCAGACACATAATAATTTGCCTAAACAAAGTAGGTATAAAATAAAAAATCCTAAAGGCAGCAAGAGAAAAAGGTCAGATTACCTACCAGGGAAGACCAATTAGAATAGCAGCAGATTTATCTACAGAAACCCTTCAGGCTAGGAGAGCTTGGAACCCTGTCCTCAAAGTTCTAAAAGATAAACAATTTCAACCAAGAATAACCTACCCAGTCAAGCTAAGCTTCATCAGTGAGGGAGAATGGAAATCTTTCACAGATAACCAATCTCTAAGAACTTAGGCTGCCACCAGACCACCTCTACAAGAAACACTTAAGAAAGTATTGAACACAGAAGAAAAGGGAAAAAGGGCAACAACGTTCTTGACAAGAGTATAGGAAAAAGATTAAAATCACACATGAACCAACCCAAAAACCAAAAAAAAGACAGTAAACAAATAGGAACAACAACAACTCTTTAAGAACCTCATGATAGGGATCAACTCTCACATATGAATAATTAGTCTGAATGTGAATGGACTAAATGCACCACTGAAAAGAGATTGAATGGCAAAATGAATAAAATATCACCAGGCAACAATGTATTGCCTCCAAGAGACTCATCTCACTAGAAAGGACACTCACAGACTCAAAGTAAGAGAGTGGGAAGCAAAATTTCAGACTAACAGAACACAAAAACAAGGAGTAGTCATGATCTTAATCTCAGACAAAATACCCTTTAAGCTATCAAAAATTAAAAAAGATACAGGATGCCACTACATAATGATAAGACGATCAATCCATCAACAAGAAATATCCATCCTAAACATATATGCACTCAACATAGGAGTGCCAACTTTCATAAAGCATCTTCTAGGTAAACTCAAAAAAGATATTGACTCTAACACTATCATAGCTGGGGGTAACATCCCACTAACAACCCTAGGACAGATCATCAGCATAAAAAATCAGCAACAAGATCTGGAACCTCAATGTGACTCTTGACCAAATGGACTTAATTGATACCTCCAGAATACCAGACCACAGAATATACATTCTACTCATCACCACATGGAACGTACTCTAAGATCGACCACATCCTTGGCCACAAATCTACCAGAAACAAATTTCAGAAGATTGAAGTTTTGCCATGCACCTTCTTGGACCACAACCACAGTAGAATAAATATAAACATCACCACCAACAAGGTTCCTCCAAAACCCACAAGACATGGACACTAAACAGCATGATGCTAAACAATTCCGGGTCAATGATGAAATCAAAACAGAGATTAAAAGATACCTAGAAACAAATGAAAATGAAGAAGCATCTTACCAAAATCTCTGGATGCCATGAAAGCAGTAGTAAGAGGAGAATTCATATCTCTACAAACACACATGAAGAAAATGGAAGGATCATAAATTAACAGCCTAACAAGTCACCCAAGGAAGCTACAAAATCAAGACCACCAAAACCCTAACTTCAGCAGAAGAATCCAGATCACCAAAATGAAAGCCCAAATCTGGGACATCAAAGACAAAAAGATAATACAAAAAATCAATGAAACAAAAAGCTTGTTCTTTGTAAGGATAAACAAGATCGATGGTCTCCTAGCTACACTGACCAAGAAAAAGAGAAAAAATGCCCAAATAAACACAATCAGAAACACAAAAGATGAAGTCACATCTCACCCTGAAGAAATACAAAAGATCATTAGAGACTACTATGTACACTTGTATGGAAAGAAACTTGAAAACCTTAAGGAAATGGAGGACTTTCTGATATCACACAACCTGCCTAGGTTGAAACAAGAAGAAATCGAGACCCTAAATAGACCAATAACAATCAAGGAAATTGACTATGTCATAAGAGTACTAGCTGCAAAAAAAAGCCCTGGACTAGATGGCTTTCCAGCAGAGTTCTTTAAGACATTTAAGGAAGCACTGATACCAATCCTACTGAAAGTATTACAGGCGATTGAGAAATATGGAACTTGCCTCAAATCATTTTGATACCCAAGCCAGGTAAAGATCCAACAAAGAAAGAGAACTACAGGCCAATATCTTTAATGAACATAGATTCTAAAATTCTCAACAAGATCCTAGCAAACCAGATTCAACAACACATCTCAAAAATCATCCATCATGACCAAGTAGGCTTCATCCCTGTAGTGCAAGGCTGGTTCAACATTCGCAAGACCATAAATATAATTAAATACATCAACAGACGTCAAAACAAAAACCACATGATTATATCATTAGATGCAGAAAAAACTTTTGATATAATACAGCACCCCTTCTTGATAAAAACCCTCGAACATCTAGGCATACGTGGAAAATACCTCAAAATAGTAAAAGCCTCTATGAGAAACCCACAGCCAGCATACTCCTTAAGAGACAAAAATTGGAACCATTTCCCCTGAAAACTGGAACAAGACAAGGATGCCCACTCTCACCCCTCTTGTTCAATATAGTATTGGAAGTCCTGACAAGAGCAGTCAGAAAAAAGAAGGCGATCAGGGGTATCCACATAGGAAAATTGTAAGTCAAGTTATCTCTCTTTGCAGACAACATGATTGTATACCTTGAAAACCCAAGAGAATCTGTCAAAAACCTCCTTGCACTGATAAAGGACTTTGGCAAAGTTTCAGGATATAAATAAATGTGCAAAAGAGAATTGCATTTCTTTACACCAATAATAAACAGAAACCCAAATAAAAAGCACAATACCACTCACAATAGCTACACACACACACAAAAAGAAATACCTTGGCATCTTCCTAACCAGAGATGTGAAAGATCTTTACAATGAAAACTACAAAACACTGCTCAAAAAAATCAAAGATGACACAAACAAGTGGAAAAATATCCCATGCTCATGGATTGGAAGAATCAACATTGTGAAGTTGTCCATCTTTCCGAAGGCAATCTACAGATTTAACGCAATACCCATCAAATTACCAGCAAATTCTTCTCTGATCTAGGAAAAAACAATATAGGAATTCATATGGAAACACAAATGATCAAGAATAGCCAGAACAATCCTCAGAAAAAAAACCAAAGCAAGAGGTATCACACTACCAAACTTTAAACTTTACTCTAAAGCTACAATAATCAGAACAGCTTAGTATTGGTACAAGAACAGGCATTTAGACCAATGGAATAGAATTGAGATTCCAGAAGCAAAACCTCAATTTCTCAATTAACTCATTTTCAACAAATCCTCCACCACCCACCACTGGGAAGAGGAGAACCTATTCAGTAAATGGTGCTGGCGAAACTGGCTGACCACATGCAGAAGATTCAAACAGGACCCCTATCTAACCCCATACACAAAACTTAACTCTAAATGGATCAGAGACCTAAATGTAAAACCTCAAACCATAAGAACTTTAGAAAATGCAGGACACACCCTTACGAACGTTGGAACTGGCATACAATTCCTGAGCAAATTTGAAATGCATAGGCCTTAAGAGATAAGATAGACAAGTGAGACCTCATTAAACTGACAAACTTCTGCAAAGCCAAAGAAACCATCAAGACAGCAGAGAGACAGCTCACAGACTGGGTAAAAGAATTTGCCAACTCCATGTCTGACAAAAGCCTAACATCTTGGATCTACAAGGAACTCAAACGTGCTGAAAAGAAAAAAACAAACAACCCCATTACAAAGTGGGCAAAAGATATGAACAGACACTTCTCAAAAGAAAGCATACGAGCGGCTAACAGATACATGAAGAAATGTTCAACCTCACTAGTCATCAAGGAGATGCAAATTAAAACCACATTGAGATACCACCTAACTCCAGTCAGAATGGCCATTATCAATAACTCAAAAAATAACAGATGCTGGAGAAGATGTGGTGAAAAAGGAACACTTCTACACTGTTGGTAGGAGTGTAAACTAGTACAGCCTCTGTAAATCAGTGGGGCGATTCCTAAAAGCTCTACAAGTTGACCTTCCATATGACCCTGCAATCCCCCTATTGGGAATATACCCTGAAGAACTCAAATCACTCTATAAAAAAGATACCTGCACACGTATGTTTATTGCAGCATTGTTCACAATAGCAAGATCATGGAACCGACCATAGTGTCCATCAAAAGAGGACTGGATTAAAAAAAATGGGGTACATATACACAATGGAATATTATGTAGCCATAAAGAAGAACAAAATCATGTATTTTGCAGCAACCTGGATGGAATTAGAGAGTATAATACTGAGTGATCTCTCACAGAAACAAAGATCTGAGTATCACATGTTCTCACTCATAAGTGGACCTTGAACAACTACCATAATAATATTAGAAAAGGATGAACAGTGGAGGCTGGGTTGGGCACCAGTTTTGGCGGACCAGCCCCCAAAAAGAGATTGAGGAGGTCCCTTGGAAAGTGTGATGGCGTCGGCGATTATTCTTGAGGGATAGATATCAAAAGAAAGAAAGATGGAGGGATAGATAAAAAGAGAAAGAAAGAGAAAAACAGAAAGTGGACATCTGTTCAATGAATTGAGCAGAAGCCCTTTATTGGGGGTTTACAGCATGTATTTATCCCAAATTTTACACAGGCTGTCTTGCAAGTCTTCCACGTGAACACAAGCCAGGTGCAGGAGGGGTGCCCCCCCACCACCAGGTGTTTCCTCAGGCATGAGGAAGAACAATCTCAATTAAATCGCAAAACCTTTACATGGACACAAAGCCAGGTGAATGAGGGGCATCCCTCACCCACCAGGTGTTTCCTGGAGTAAGAGGAAGGGCAATCCCAATTAAATCACAAGACATTTACATGAACATAGAACCAAGTGGATGAGGGGAGTTCCCCACCCACCAGGTGTTTCCCCAAGCATGAGGAATGAGGATCCCAAAACTATCTCGCTTGGTTAATATTTCCCAAAAGCAATACAGCAATTTTAATATCATAATATTCTAATAATCAATAACTTCTAAAACCTATGCATATGTAACACCTAATAACAACCTAAATCCCAATTCTTTATTTTACGCTAATTCTACGTACACTATAGAAACTTAATTATACCCCAAACCAATTCCTAAGGAATGTGGCTCAGTCAAAAGATCACGCTGGGCCGTTTCTGATAGCTCTAGATATTTATTTTATTAAGGTTGAAACAGCACTTTGTATGTATATACTAATTCTACAAATATACTATTAAATCTTAAAAGAAACTTGTACCATATTAAAGGCTCCCAAATGTGACCTGAGTTTGAATTATGTTAAGTTTAAAACTGAAACCGCAGTCTGTGAGAAACAGGAACAATGAACTCCTAAAGTAAGCCATGCCTGTCGTACTCTCAGAACTTCATGCTTAGATCATCAAAGTCCCTGCTAGTGGATCATGCCAAACAGCAAAGAAGGGAAGAGGGAATGGGCCTTCAGCTTCTGAACTCGTCCTAGCGGTCTCAGGGTCCGCAGCCTGCCTGAGTCCCTAACGCTCAGGCAGGCCTCCACGCCAGCTCCCAACATTTTTTTTTGAGTTGGAGACTCATTCTGTTGCCCAGACTGGAGTGTAGTGGCACGCTCCTGGCCACCACAGCCTCGACCAGCATGCTGGGCTCCTGCGATCCTTCTGCCTCAGCCTTCCAAGTAGCCAGAACTACAGGGGCGTGCTGCCACGCCCAGCTAATTTTTGATTTATTGTAGAGACGAGGTCTTGCCAAGTTGTGCAGGTTGGTCTCGAACCCGTGGGCTCAGGCAGTCCACTCGCCTCAGCCTCCCAAAGTGCTGGGATTACAGGGAGAGCCACCGAGCCTGACCCAGACTTATCATTAAGGCAAGAAAAGAAGAGATATACGGATTAGAAATGAAGAAATAAAACTCTTCTTTTTGCAAATGATATGATTGGCTACATAGGAAATCCCAAGGAATCTACAACCAAAAAGACACTAGAGTCTAAAAAAGCAACTCATAAAATAAGTAAACTTTTATTGCAAATCTCTCTCTCTATCTCTCTTTCTCCTCTTCTGTCTCCCCAACACCCCCCCCCACACAAAATATCACCACATGTTAATGAACAGTTGGAAACCAAAGTGTAAAACACAGTGCCATTTATAATTGATCAATAAAAAATGAAACACTTAGGTGTAAATCTTACAAAACGTGCAAAATCTGTATACCTGAAAACTATAAAATGCTAATGAATGCATGTAAAAAAGGTCTAAATGGAGAGAGAGCATGCTCATGGATTGGAAGACATGTATTAAAAATGTTTATTTCAACCTATATATTGAATGTAATTTCTAAAACAATCCTAGCAGGATTCTTTTAGATGTAGACAGGTTGATTCTGAAATTCATAGTGGAATGCAGAAGAACTGAAATGGTTAAACAAATTTGAAAAAGAAGATAGTTGGAAGAATCAATTTACCTAACTTTAATACTTATTATTATTATTATTAATTATTATTATTTTTTGAACTGGAGTCTCATTCTGTCACCCAAACTGGAGTGCAGTGGCCGCTCCTGGCCACCGCAGCCTCGACCTGCTGGGCTCCCGCGATCCTTCCGCCTCAGCCTTCCAAGTAGCCGGAATTACAGGCATGCGCTGCCACGCCCGGTTGATTTTTTTATTTATTGTAGAGGTGAGGTCTCCCTGCCCAGGCGGGTCTCGAACCCGTGGGCTCAGGCAGTTCACTCACCTCAGCCTCCCAAAGGCGTGGGATTACAGGCTGAGCCACCGAGCCCGGCCATACTTATTATAGCTACAGTAGTTAAGACAGAGTGGTATTGGCAGAGGGATAGACACTTATAATAAGGGACCAGAATAGAATTCACATGTAGATTCACAGAAGTATGCCCAACTGATTTTTGACAAAGGTACAAAAGCAGTTAAGTATAGGAAAGAAAATATTTTTTTTTTTTTTGAGTTGGAGTCTCACTCTGTCGCCCAGACTGGAGTGCAGTGGCCGCTCCCAGCCACCACAACCCCGACTTGCTGGGCTCCGGCGATCCTTCTGCCTCAGCCTTCCACGTAGCTGGAACTACAGGCGCACGCTGTCACACCCGGCTAATTTTTTGATTTATTGTAGAGATGAGGTCTCGCTGCCCAGGCGGATCTCGAACCCGCGGGCTCAGGCAATCCACTCACCTCAGCCTCCCAAAGGCGTGGGATTACAGGCTGAGCCACCGAGCCCGGCTAGAAAATATTTTTAATAAGTGGTCTTTGGATAGTTGGATATTCATAGGCCAAAAAAAAAGAAAGAAAGAAAAAGTTGCCTAAACCTAACCCTTCTAAAAAAAATTAACTCCGAATGAGTCATAGGTTCAAATGTAAAATGGAAAACCATAAAAACTTTTAGAAGAAAATTTAGGAGATATTGTTTATAACCTAAGGTTAAGTGGAGAGTTCTGAAATGTGATACTAAAGTAAATGATCCAGAAAAGAAAAAGTTGATGAATTAGACTTTATTAAAACTAAAACTTTTGCTCTTGAATCACCCTGTTAAGAGGATGAAAAAATAAAACATATGCTGAAAGAAAACATTTCCAAATCACATATGTACCCAAAGACTTATGTTTAGAATATATGGAGAACTCTCTAAACTGAACAGTAGTGAAACAATTCAATTCGAAATTGGGCAAAATATTTGAATAGGTACTTTATCAAGGAGGCTATGTGGCTAGCTAGTAAGGACATGAAAACATTTTCCACATCGTTAGTCAGTAAGGTAATGCAATTTAATGATATAATGAGATACTAATATACACCTGTTAGAATGACTGAATTAAAAATTACTGATAATACCAAGTGATGGGAAGAATGTGGATCTGGACTTCTCATACATAGCTGGTGGAAATATGCAATCACTTGGAAAAATTGATATTTTCTTGTGAAGTTAAATGTACATTTAAGTACATAGCAACTGCATTCATGTGTATTTATCTTAGAGAAATGAAAGCTTGTGTTCAGATAAAAACTTGTACATGAATGTTTATAGAAACTTTATTTGTAGTAGCACAAAACTGGATACAGTAAAAATATCCTTCCATAGGTGAATAGATAAATAAACTATAGAATACTACTCAGAAACAAAAAGGAGTTGAATGATTGAAACTTCTCACAATTTTGATTGATTGATCTAAAGAACATCATGCTGCATAAAAAATTTAACTTAAAAGGTGTGCATACTCTGTGGTTTCGTTTATATAATATTCTCAAACTGCCAAAATTATAGTGATGGAGAGAGACCTGTATTTGCCAAGAGTTAAGATTAACGTCAGCATGTGACTAGAAAAGCTTAATATGAGGGAGTTTCTGTGTGGTGATGGCACAATTCTGTATTCTGATTGTGGTGACAACTTTTCAAATCTACACATATGATTTCTTTGTAACTGAGTTAACATTGTAAAACGTCAGTTTCCTGATTTTGAGAGTATACTGTGGTTATATAAGATGTTATCAATGAATGAAGTTGGGTAAATGGTACTTGGAAATCTCTGTGCTTTTTCCAAGTCCTTGTGAATATTAAACTGATAGTTTAATGCACAAACGGTTAGGAAGATAATACTTGACATATATTCAATAATTTAGGACAAAAAACATCAATGGGATTTACATTTTCTTCCTGATATCACACTCAGTATGAACAGAATTAAATTTGAATCTCCATGGAAATAAAAATTCTTATTTGTGACATAGTCACAAAAATTTATGTTAAAATTGAAGCTTTTCCCAATAAAAATCAATAATAATGATTTTATAGATTTTTTAGCATGAGTTAATATGCAAGAAATTTTAGTTATCATTGCCTAGGTTATTTAAGTTAACTTCCAAACAGTAACATAAATTTGAAGAACCCTTTGTTCATTTTAATTTATAGTTACTTTTCAATGTTATGCAATAACTCTTTAGATTTGATGTTAATAATACTGAATTAACATAAGAGTGTTTGAGTTTACTTAACTTGGACAGACAGTTTTGAAACTGATAACTTCAGAATCAAATAACTCATTACTGTAAAGTCAAATAATTCTAAAAGGGATGAATCACTTTTGTTACTGTGAACGTGAGTATTAATGGAGAAGCATTTTTTCTTTAGAAAACTTAAGTATGTTTGGAGCAAGTTTCATGTTAATCTACCTTTTTTCAACTATACGTTTTATGAGACCTATATGTAAATCAAATATTTGTGATGAAGATTTAGCATCTGAAGTGAAATGTGTTATAAATATATACATGCTGTAATTCAAAGACTTAATATGAATAAATAAATGGAAAAATCTCATTAATAATTTTTATATTAATTACCTTTTGAAGTCATATTTTGTATATATTAGGTTACATAAAATATACACTAAAACTTAAGAAAGCAAGTGACATAATAAGAACATACTTAACTGTTTAGATTATAAAGGAAAATAATATTTTTTTGAAATGTATTCTATTCCATTTTCACAGTTTACCCATTCTGGAAGTTTTGTTCTTGAGCTTGAGTTCCCCTAGAAGCAAACATTCAAATCCAAAGTCAAAAATTCAGATTTATAAATTATATGTTTATTGTTGGAGATCTGTCCATAGCATTACAGATATATCAATCACCTTAAAAAAAAAACTTTTTAGAGTCCAGTTTACACAAAGTGTACAAATCCTAGGTGTACCGTTGTTTGACTTTATGTTTGTATCTACCAGTGTAACCACCACTCAGATGAAGACAGTGAAACATTTCCATCACTCTAGAAGGTCCCCTCAGCCCCAAATGTGGTCAGTACCCCCAAAGATAGCTATTAGTTTCACTTTGTCATCGTTGATTAGGTTGGCTTGCTCTGGACTTTAATATACACGTAAATGCACTTTTAATTTTATGTACTACTATTTTTAATGGCTTTAGAATATTTTATAGTTATATACTATTCTTTATTTAAATATTCCCAAACTGAACATTTACTTCCCATATTTATATTAAGAAAACTGCAAGGTGTGTCTTAGTCACACTTATATGAGAATTTCCAAAGACTGGAGTCCTAGAAAGGGAATTGTTGGATTGGAGGGGTGGATCAACTTTTCTGAATCATCTGATATTTTCCTATGTCAAGGCAGAAGGGCAGCATTGTGAGCTGAGGCTTATATGCCCCTAGGGCCTCCCTGGCTTTCCTGGCCTAGTAGACTCTTTGATCTCTCTATCCTTCCTGTGTCAGGGAGTCCCTTGTGTTTCCAAACTGATTCATCAAGGAAAAGAATTTCTAAAAAACAGTAAGTAAAATATCTAGGGAAAAGTATTTAACAATTTAAAAATAATGTTAAAGGCAAAAGTATGGAAATCATAAAAAATCAGTAGTTACCAGGGATTGGCGGGTGAATGGGAAAGGATGACTAGGCAGAGTGCAGAGGATTTTTAGGGCAGTCAAAATACTCTGTATAACACTTTAATGGTGGATACATGTCATTATACATTTGTGCAAATGTACATTATATATTAGCACTTTCTGTGTACAGTCAGGTCCAATAATTAATATGTAATAAACTTCTTAGCAAGTTGGTATTTTTTAAAATCATAGTAACTATATTAAACAGGAACTTTACCTATTTTACAGATGTACTACTAGTCTCCTTAATTTTTCTTTACTCTTCCCTCAATAACATAAGTTAAACAAGTTGTCAGTAGATCTGATTAATGGGGAAGAAGACTGTGTTTGAGAGTGATATAGTTAATATAATTCTTATGTTAACTCATTAAAAAATAATACAATTGATAAGGAATTTATTAATTTTATCGTGATGATAACAACTAACATATATTGACCTTGTGCTTATTCTTTGTATTTTATATACATTTTCTTTTAATTATCACTAAATCACTATTATGCTTCTATTACAAACAGGGAACTAAGCCTTAGAAAGGATAAAGAATGTGTCCAAAGTCATATAATCAGAGAATGCCTAACCAGAATTCAAACCTAGGTTTATTAGACTTTCCAGGACTTTAATAAATACAGTATTTTGTCTTCTGAATTAAATACTTTTAATATACCTAGCATATAATTTGTTATGATTTTAGTAATTGCTTATTACTGTCTTCTCATATGGAAGTTGTATTGATTAAGGAGAAGATTATCTGGGAATGACCTCCCCCAAACAATATAGACATTTATTCCTTTTTCAAGTTAGCATAGACAATCTGGGTTTGGTATGGTAGGTAGCTCTATGATCACCAAGGACTCAGATTCATTCTGTCCTTCTGCTCTATCTTCCTCATTACAATACTTCAACCTTGTAATCCAAGATGGCTAGTTCTAGATAGCGCATACACATTCTGGCTAGAAGGAAGTAAAAAAGGAAAGAAAAAAGGCATACTCTTTCCTTTTAAGGACACTTCCTGTTGATTAAAACTGAATCACAGAGTAACCTCCAAATGAAGCAGAGACTGAGAATTGCTCTTTATTCCTGATAGCCATATACTAGCCAAAAATTAGAGCTTCTGTTACTTTAGAAAAAGAAGAGAATGAGTACTGAAAGATCTTTAATAATTTCTACCATAGTGATCATGAAAATTGTTCACATGTAAAGTCCTAATGTATTTTCCTTCTTTTCCACATCTTGAGGTAGTAGAATTATGTCTTTATCAACACTTGAGCATATTATTTATATAGATAATCAATTTTAGTAAAATGTGGAAAAGTGATAGAGCTGTTGATAACAATCCTTAGCATCATCGAAACTTGCCTTTAAATTGTTTTGGTAACTTGATATACATTTTTGAGCTTAAGTGTATTATACCTAAAAGTTAAAGTGGTACCAATATGGTGTCTTCTGTTATAGTAACTGATATTATTTTTAAATGGATAAAGTAGAGCTGCTATTTGATGTAATTTGGAACATTTAACTTTTGAAAAATCTTTTAGGTGTGCTTTGAGGCTTATATATACTTACCATTTTTTCCAGAGATGTGAAAAAAACTTGAAAATGGGAGGCTATATTAGAAAGTAGTCTATTGCAGGCAATAATTTTTATACTTTTAAACAGAAGTTTGAAGTTTTCCTTATAGTCTTACATTTTTTTTCTTTTGGTGAATGGAATTTTGTTGCCTTTTTAGTCTATTTTAACAAATCTCACTATTTCGATTTAATTATTTTTAACCTCTTATGACAAGTGTCAAATTATTATTATTCTGTTAGGCATGTGGAAGGCCATATAGCCAATTATATTGAAAACAACATTTTAATTCTAATGTTGAATTCCAGTTAAAGATCATACTCTAAACAGACTTTTAAAAATATTTCAAATATCACTGGGAAGAATACAGAAATTACCACATAGACACAGTTTAAACTAGCTCATCTAGTATAAGAAGTGATTTGAATGAACATGTGAATCCGAAATTATTCTTTTTTTACTAGAATAGAATGAAAATTTGTTATATTATAACAAATAGATAACTAAACAGTTCTCTCCCCCTTTTCCTTACTTAATCCTAGACTTCTCTAATCTAACTTTATGAAGAGGCAGTTAATTACCTGGCTGCCCTCTGAAAAGAAGTATTTTTCAGAGCTAAATGAATCTAAGTCACAACGTCTAAAGGCTGATTTATCTGATTTTGAAAACAAAAGGAAAATAATGTAAAGGTCCGTGAACTATGAGAAACAAGTCTTAACATATGACTATAAAGTTAATGCTGTGTAAGAATTTCTGTATAAAGAATGTGTAAGATCCATATGAAAGCCAGTGAAAATCCCAATAGATAATCAGCATAGGTTCTAAACAGTTTATTCACAAAGCAATATAATAATAAATCAAAATAATAGTTTTAAACCAAAAATAATAATCAAAAAGATGTAAATAAAATCCATGAGATAATAAATTCTCCTTTGAATTAATAGATAAGAAAATGGAAATTATCCTCTGCCATTGATCTGTTGAAATGGATACCTCCTTTCTTTGCTGATAGATATCAAATTTTGATTAGCAAGTTTGGAAAAGCCTTAGAATTCTGCAGACACTAGTAATTTTAATTCTTGGAATTTAAAAAAAGACAGTAATGTTAGATATTGGGTTGTGGTGAATCTCTAGTTCATAAATATGTCCAATGAAGCATTATTTGCAATAGCAAAACTAAATTTACTTCCCTGAATGTTACAACTATGGTCCAATTAAGGCATAGTTAAGTTTGTGTTTACATGTGAAGGGTCATTAGAAAATATTCAAACCGTATGTTATATAATAAAGTGAAAATTTGTGTACAGATTATGTGTCAAGTATTATCTTACCTGTATTTTGGAAGCATATTTGGAAAAAGATGCAGAAAATGTATGAAAATATTAATGGTGATGACTTGAAGAGCTAAGAAATTAAATGTTCTTTTTCTTACCTGTTTTCAAAAATTTAAGTTGTAAGTATATATTATTTTAATTATAGGAAAAAATAAAATAAAATTTTTATTTAAGAAATGAACACAATGAATAATACTGTAGAATAATATTCAGTTTGAAGTGACTAAGTAGTGTATATAAGGCTTTAAGATAAGGGATAATACTGCTTAATTTTCTCTGTTGGTTTTTATCATATCATCAGCAAGTATTTATTAAGTTCTAGGGTGGTTATAGTGGAAAAGAAAGGGTTTTAGACCTGGACTGTAATCTGGGCTTACTACCTTCTAAATTAGACTTATTATTATACTATTATATATGTATAATTATTTTTATATATTATATGTGAACATGTTAATATGTAATATTCTACATTAGACTTGTTATATTGGGTTTGTTATTAAGTTTTAATTTCTTGTGCTATAAATGAATTTTATAAACCTATTTCAAAGAGTTGTTAGGGATGAAATGAAATAACAGATGAATCTTTAAGTAGTGAATGAATAGTAGTTACCCTATTATGTTTTTGATATGAATTATATGTCTCTCCAGATATGCATACTAGTTATCTATTTGCTGATGTAGGTGATGTTTAGAGTGATAGCAGTTTCACTACTTAAGAAGCTTCTGTGTATATAGAAATAAATGGACACAACGAAATGAACTTCATTGTATAATGGGATATTTGGACAGGAGTGTATACATATATTTGAGCCAGGTTAGGAAAACTCCATCCCTCTGGGGCAGTTAAAACCATAATCTCCTTATCAAGTAATCTTATTTTGATGTGAAAACGATTATCTGAGAACCATCATTTGTGGAAAATGGTGACATTATTATGCATTCCTGTTAAAACAAGATTGTTGTTACACATTGAACTCTTTGTTCTATGCTTTCCCCGTTGTCACTACTGCACTTAACTTGTCTTATTAAAAAAAGATTGTTGACTGGGCTCCGTGGCTCAGCCTGTAATCCTCGCACTTTGGGAGGCTGAGGCGAGTGGCTTGCCTAAACCCACAGGTTCAAGACCAGCCTGGGTAACTTGGCGAGACCTCATCTCTACAATAAATAAAAAATTAGCTGACCGTGGTAGTGGGCGCCTGTAGTTCTGGCTACTTGAAAAGCTGAGATGCAGGATCACTGGAGCCCAGCAGGTCAATGCTAGGGTGGCGGTAAGCATGCCACTGCACTCCAGCCTGGGCGATGGAGTGAGACTCCATTTAAAAAAAACACAAAAAACAGAAAAGCAAAAAGATTGTCAAACTTTAGATATTTATGCTCCATATATTATTTTTAAACAAAAAGCACATTAGAGCAGAAGTTATCCTTTACCTTTTTTCAAAATAATGATTAAAGGCAATTATTAATATAGCTAGAAGAGGAATTTATTACCCAGAATTATCTTTATTCTTCATTTTTAGAGTTATCCCAGCAATGAGAAGAAGGGAATTGTCCAGCCACCAGGAAATTTTCATCAAAAAGTTTTATAATTGTTTTTTATCCTACCAACTTAAACATGGCATTTTCTTTGAGGAGATTTAACATTCAATTAGAGTATTTTATTAAGATGACACTTAATGAGATAAGAATAAACTGAACAGTAAAGGTATACGCCCTTGGGTTAATTTTGACTATGAATTTTCCCTCGAGTGTACAACTGAAGTATTTTATAATTATAGATAAATTGCTTCAGTCATTTACGTATACTACTTTAGAGTGAGAATATTATTAGGTTTTTGCTTTCGTGATAAAAACTCACCTTTATTTAAGTGGTTATCTATGAGAAGTTTACCATGTAGTTTGCCTGTGATGAACCATAATCTAGTGTAGCAGTATTTTCATGTTATAAAAGGAGATTAGGCTGGGTGCAGTGGCTCATGCCTGTAATCCCAGCATTCTGGGAAGCTGAGGCGAGTGGACTGCCTGAGCCCAGCAGGTCGACGCTGGGGTGGCCATGAGCGTGCCACTGCACTCCAGCCTGGGCGACAGAGTGAGATTCTGACTCAACGCCCCCCCCCAAAGGAGATTAAGCACATTTTTACTGGGACATAGTTACTAAAGATGATATGCTTTGTAAGAGTTCAAATAAAATTGCTATGACAATTTTATTTTTGAAAGAATCCCTAAGAAATGAATAATTCCTAGATTTGACAGTTCTAGATTTGACAGTTCTCTCAATTTTGCTATGTGGTGTCTTTCTAATCCCTGGAAGATTAAATTTGTAAATGGAAGGTGGTATGTCACACTGGGGCTCTTCATAAAGAATAAAAGATAAAAGATGTACTGCTTATTTTTTATGGTTGTCATTTTTATGGTATGTTCTTACATCTTTGTATATTCAGATTATATAAGAGGAATTCAGAGAAATATAGTGGCTAAGTACATGTGCTTTGGAGAGAGACTTCCTGAATTCAAATTCTGATGCCACAGCTTACTAGTTGCATGATTTTTGTGCACCTTTGTTTCTTTATAGGAGATGATAATGTTACCTACCTCCTAGGGTTGTCATGTTGTTTAAATGATATCAGAAGCTTAGGACTGGGTGCAGTAACTTGCATCTGTATTCCCAGCTGCAGGGGAGACTGAGATAGGAGGATTACTTGAGGCCAGGAGGTCGAGACCAGCCTGGGCAACATAGCAAGAACCCTACCTCTTTATTAAAAAATGCTCAGAACAGTGCCTTGCATAGTTTAAGTGTTTGAGGAAATGCCTGCTGGTTATTTGTAGGATTCTGTTACTGAAGCAAGTCTTTCATCTGCTTTAACCCTACTATTTTTCAAATATATACTAGCTCCCTATCCCATCCTACCCTAAACATTTTAATCTTTAGTAGGGTAGCCTCTCTTTTTTTGCTGCATTTAGCAATATATTTGTACATAAGAAGATAGGATAATTTTAAAGACTTTTCTCTTAATATATTCTGTAAATTAGTATTTTAATGATTTAAGCGTGTCTTTTTGATTGAGGATAGCTTTTAACATGTTTAATTTTAGCTATGTTTATCATCTAAAGTATATTTTGGCAGACATCCTAGTAGCTATCCAGTATTCAGATTCCTCTTCCTTATTGAAGAATCCTCAGACTGTTTATATTGGCAATGTGTACCACTAGCATATCCATCTTCCCAGACTCCCTTAAAGCTAGGGAAAGCTGTGTGATACACTTTTGGTCATGAGTTATAAGAAGTGTTTATTTACAAGGGGTTGCTGAAAATGTTATTGTTTTACTTGTAACAGGCTGCATGACAATAAGATTGTTTTCTTGTGACAGACTACATTAGCATGATCTTTTAGCCCATTATCCTTCATCCTCTCTCTCTCTCTCTTCTTTAATAAGCTTATGGTGGAGTTGCTATATTGTTATGATAATTATGAGGTTAAAAATTACATTCCAGGGATGTCAGGGAATAGGAATGGAAGATGTCTAAGACTTTAACATTGTATGGTCACTGTAAAAGCCCTGGACTATTTACTTGTGAACTTTTTATGTGAAAAAATGTTTTTTACATTTAGTTAAATTCTTTTGTTGCATTTGTTAAATGCAGCTAAACACAAACCTAATTGATCTATGAGATGTCACTCAGGAATAGTGAACTGACTGATTAAATTATTGATTCCTGCCATGCATGGTGACTCAAGTTTGTAATCCCAGCATTTTGGGAGGCTGAGTTGAGGGGATTGCCTGAGCCGATGGGTTCGCGAACAGCTTGGGCAACTTGGTGAGATCGTGTCTCTACAATAATTCAAAAAATTAGCTGGGTGTGGTAGCATGAGCCTGTAGTTCTGGCTGCTTGGAAAGCTGTGGCGGAAGGATTGTCTGAGCTCAGCAGGTCGATGCTTGGGCGCCCATGAGCATGCCACTGCACTCCAGCCTGGACAATGGAGTAAGACTCCAAGTCAAAAAAAAAAAAGATCGATGCCCACTATTATTAATTTACTAATTTTATATGTTTTATGTGAAATAATGAGCTTACCTTCACTACTGTCTTTATCCAGTGAAATAGAATTTGATTCTTAAATAATTTATATAAATATATCTTTTAAACTTTATTTTCTTTCAAATTGAAATTTCAGAGATTGAGTTTTTTTTTTTTGAGTTGGAGTCTCACTCTGTCGCCTAGACTAGAGTGCAGTGGCAAGCTCCTGGCCACCGCAGCCTCGACCTGCTGGGCTCCGGCAATCCTTCTGTCTCAGCCTTACAAGTAGCCAGAACTACAGGCACACACTACCATGTCCAGCTAATTTTTGATTTATTGTAGAGACGAGGTCTCACCAAGTTGTCTGGTTGGGTCTTGAACCCCGCAGGCTCAGGCAATCCACTCTCCTCGGCCTCCCAAAGTGCTGGGATTACAGGCTGAACCACTGAGCCCTGCCGAGATTGAGTATCTTAATCTTGTATGGGGAGTACCCCCTAAATAACCTACCATTTATTTATAAAAAATTGTGTATTCTTATGTGTTTAAACTTCAGTCACCTTCAAAGTACTCTCCATTTGATGCAATACTCTTATCAAGATGCTTTTTCCACTGCTAAAAAGAGTTTTTGAACTTGTCAGTTTTGATGCCTTTTAGTGCTTCTGTCATTTTTTGGTTTACCCCTTCTACATGGGCAAAATGTTTCCCTCTGAGGACTTTTTAAATGCTGGGAAACAAACAAAAAAAGTCACTTGGGGTGAGATTGGATGAGTAGTCAGGGTGAGGCATGGGGGGGTCATGCATTTTTGGTCAAAAACTGTGGAACACTAAGTGCATTGTGGGCAGGTGCACTCACAAACCACCTATTATATAATGGGCATATGCACTGAAAGAATCTCCAAGAAAAATTTCCTGAATCTGAATGCAGCCTCTCACAACAATGCTAGCTGGTACACTGATGCTGATGGGTTTCTGAAACACTTACCTAGTGGGGGAAACCTGTACTACCAGGGACCCGCCCTCCAAAAGATAATTCTGTTTTTTTGGGAGGGTTCCCCCTTGTAATATATAGCTTTCAAACTAAGCATATTCAACATATAATAGTTTGAAAACTTTTAGATTCCAAGAAGATGTGATAACTAAGGTAAAGATAACCTAAGTACTTGAATTATTGAGAGTGATTATTTGTCTCTTCTACTTGACTAGATTTTTTTTTGTGAACTAAATTTTCATTTTAGTGTTTTTGTTAAATGTGTTTGCAGGAGAAATAACTTCCTAGGATTCTTAGATTACTTTCATGTCATTATTGTGGAATTGCGTTAATACAAGAAGATAGCATCAAGATAGTTGTATGGGAATAGAATGTTTAAATTGGTCTGTTTGTATCTCACATATTCTTAACATCCTATTCTGAGCTTTTACTCTACTTCCATTCCTACCCCAAGGCAAGATATGCTAAGAAACTGAAGCATGTGTGGATGGCATTAGGTCAATTTATTTATTTATTTATTTATTATTTATTTTTTTTGAGTTGGAGTCTCACTCTGTCACCCAGGCTGGAGTGCAGTGGCTGCTCCCGGCCATCGCAGCCTCGACCTGCTGGGCTCTGGTGATCTTTCCGCTTCAGCCTTCCGAGTAACCGGAATTACAGGCGCGCGCTACCACACCCGGCTGATTTTTGCATTAGGTCAATTTAATGAAATATGTGGAACACCTGCACACTAAAAGCTACACAACACTATTGAAAAAAATTAAAGAAGACCTAAATAAATGGAGAGCTATATTGTGCTAATGGTGTGGAAAACTCAGTATTGTTTTGTTGTCAATTCTCTCTAAAATTGAAATATGGTGTCAACACAATGCTAATAAAAATTTCAGCAGATTTTTTTTGTGTATAGAAATTGATAAGCTTGTTGTAAAATGTATATGGAGATGTGAAGGACTAGACTATCCAAAGCAAACTTACAGAAGAACAAAGTTGGAGATTTTTGTGAATGTGACTTCAAGACTAACTACAAAATATAGTAATCAAGACTATGGTATTGACGAAAGGATAGGCATATAGACCAGTGGAACAGAATAGACAATTTGGATATGGCTAATTAATTTTAGACAAAGGTGACAAGACACTTAAATGGGGGAAAGGAAAGTCTTTTTAACAAATGAGTATAAATGGATATTCATATGGAGAGAAAAAGAACACGATTTTTCACTGTACACCATACATGACAGCTAAATATAAAAGCTAAAACTATAAAACTTAATAATGAAAACATAATGTAACATTTTAGCAACCTTAGGATAGGCTAGATTTCTTAGGACATTGGAAGCACAAATCATAAAAGAAAAAGCTGACATACTGGACTTTATAAAAATTAAAAAACTTTTGTTCTTTGTAATATACTATAATGAAAATGAAACTTAATCCAAGATTAGAAGAATATATGTTACATATATCCAACGAAGGAGTTCGCATCAAGAAAAAAGAACTCTGGTCTCTTACAACTTAATAAGACAACACAACAAAGAAGGGCAAAGATTTGAATAGTTCATAGAAGAAGAAATATGAATGGCAAAAAGTCACTCAACGTCCTTAGTCATCAGAGAAATGTGCATTAAAAATTTATCACTTCCAATTGACCTTCCATATGATCCAGCAATCCCCCTTCTGGAAATATACCCAGAGGAACTTAAAACACTCTACAAAAAAGATGCCTGCCACATGCATGTTTATTGCAGCACTATTTACAATAGCAAAATTATGGAACCAACCGTGCTGCTCATGGAAACTGGACTGGCTTAAAAAAAATGTGGTACATATACATGATGGAATATTATACAACCATAAGGAAGAACAAAATTATGGACTTCACAGCAATTTGCATGAATTTAGAGTCTGTAATACTCAGTGATTTATCACAGAAGCAAAGAACTGAGTACCATATGTTCTCACTCAAAAATGGCCCCTGAACATTTTCCATAATACTAAAATAAAGGGATTGACAGTAGCTGGAAACTGCCAGGGGAGGGAGGGGAGAGACGCATAACATTAATAAGGGTACCTGGCCTCAAACCAGGTAAAGTGGGGACCAAAGGTAGGCCCAAGCTTTACCTGTATGATGAATACTTGCATACCTAATCCTGAATTGTACCACACATCTTTAAAATAAAATTAATTTTAAAAAAGAAAAAAGCTTGATCTAAATAAAAAATAAAGATAAATTTTTCATTAAAAAATTTATCACTTTCACTCTTGGTTGACACATAGGTTAATTCGTGTTTATTACTCATGTTCAGGAGTGAGATTGGTCTATAATTTCTTTTTTTTCAATGACCTTTGTCTGGTTTTGTTAGTAAGTTTAAGATTGTCATTATCTGTTCCTTAAGTATTTGGTAGAATTCACCCTTAAGCTATGTAGGATTCTTTATTTATATTTGTTTTTAAATCAATTTTGATAATGTGTATTTATTTTAGGAATTTTTCTATTTTGCCTATGTTTTTAATGGTAAGTACATAAAATTACCTTCTACAGTATCCATAGTTATTTCCTCTTTGCATTGCTAATGTTGCTTATTCCTTCTTCTCACTCTTGCCACAGGTTTGTCTACTTTAGTAATGTGTGTATTGAATTTTTCGACTTTGCCAAACCTTCATTATAGTTTCACTTTATTAATTTCTGTTCTTATTTTTGTTTCCTTCTGCATTTTTTGTTAGTTTGTCCAATTTTTTCCAACTTATAAAGTTGGATACTCAGCTAGTTTATTTTTAATTCTTTTTTCAAACGTCTCATTTGCTCTTTAAACAATTTATATTTTATTGGTTATGGTTTTCATTTCTGGAAGTTCTGTTTGGTCATTTTTCAAGTTTGCCTGGTTAATTTTGATACTGCTTTTTTCTTATTATATGCTTTGTGTCCTCATTTATTTATTTAAACATATTGTAGTTAGCCATTTTATATTCTGTATTTGTTTTTTTCAGTATCTTCAAGTTTTGTTTTTCTGATTCAATTTTTTAAAAAATCTGCCAATTCTTACGTTTACTTGTTTTCATCTAATTTTTGTTTGTTTTATTTTGAGCTAATGTCCCTTGTAACTTTTACTGTAGGAATATCTTGAAGCTAGGATTAGAACATTTTAGAACATTTCTCCAGAGAGGATTTGCATTTGGTGGGTTTGCCAAGTGCCTGGGGTATTATCTACCTGAAAACATATTAAAATTTACACAGAAGTTTTATAGGCTGTAACAGTAGTGTGAATTTGTTCTTCTAACCCTTTTTGTAGTTAATAATCCTTTTTGTCTCTCACTTCTGAGACCCAAGCTGAGAACTATACCTAGTCTCAATGTTTCTTTGTGCCTGGTGGGATTTTTTTCACTAATTCATTCACTGATATTATCTGCTTTATAGAAGTCTAGCCTTCTAGGGGCATCACGCACCTTCTCCTAGTTCTGGCTTAAGACTTGGGCTCCTGATCCACTTTACCAAAACCCAGGGATTGGCAGATGCCCACAGGGCAAGTGCAAATATAATGCCAAATCGTGTCCTCTTTATTGCAATGTTGTAGAAGTTTTGGTCTTACTTTCCTACCAATTCAACCATGTATCAAAGTAAGATATTTTACTTTCATTTTGATGCTATCCAATGATTGTGGGTGTATTTTATATAGAGGAGGTCCCTCTCTCTCTCTCTCTTGCCTGTGATAGTCCTACATTTTGGAATAAATACTGTTTGCTTTTAAAAACTCTTATTTCTTTTAAAATTTTTTTTATTTTAAATATGTGGAGTACAATTCAGGGTTAGGTATACAAATGTTCATTATGCAGGTACCCTCGTATGAGGTGTGCCCCCACTCCCCAGCAGTTTCTCACTATTGCCAATCCCACTCCCGCCCTCCCCTGGCAGTTTCTCACTACTGCCAATCTCTTTCTTACAGTATTACGATAGTTATTCAAGGTCCACTTATGAGTGACAACATGTGATACTCAGTTCTTTGTTTCTGTGATGGATCACTCAGTACTATAGCCTTGAAGTCTATCCAAGTTGCTGCAAAATTTATAATTTTGTACTTCTTTATGGTTGCATAATATTCCACTGTGTGTATGTACCACATTTTAAGAATTCAGTCCCCTTTCGATGGGCAGCACTATTGTTTCCATGTTTTTGCTGTTGTAAATGCTGCAATTAACATGCATGTGCAGGTATCTTTTTCATATACTGATTTGATTTCCTCCGGGTATATTCCCAGTAGGGGGATTTTGGGGTCATATGGGAGGTTGACTTTTAGATCTTTTAGGAATTGCCACGCTGTTTTCCACAGAGGCTGCACTAGTTTACACTCCCACCAACAGTGTGGAAGTGCTCCCTTTTCACCACATTTTCTCCAGCATGTGTTGTTTTTTTGCGTTATTTATTATGGTCATCCTGACAGGAGTTAGGTGATATCTCAGTGTGGTTTTAATTTGTATTTCTTTGATGACTAGTGAGGCTGAGCGTTTTTTCT
Source organism: Carlito syrichta (assembly GCF_000164805.1). NCBI lineage: Eukaryota > Metazoa > Chordata > Mammalia > Primates > Tarsiidae > Carlito > Carlito syrichta. The sequence continues at coordinate 68,122 of NW_007246970.1, forward strand.
TTTTTCTTAAAGCAGAATTTATTGAGAGGACAGAAAATCTCCTACAGTGGGAGAGGACCCCAGGGGGTTGCCCGAGCATTTTTTCATGTATCTGTTGACTGCTCCTGTGTCTTCTTTTTAGAGGTATCTATTCATATCTTTTACCCACCTTGTAATAGGGCTATTTGTTTTTTTCGTTTTGACACATTTGAGTTCCTTGTAGATCCTAAGGCCTTTGTCGGATATACAGTTGGCAAATATTTTTTACTGGTCTGTGGGTGATTTCTTTGGCTTTGCAGAAGCTTGTCAGTTTGATGAGGTGAGGTCATGCTTGTCTATATTATCTCTTATGGTGTGGGCACTTGGGATTTTGATCAGGAATTGGTTGCCAGTTCCAATTTCCATAAGGGTGTCTCCTGCATTTCCTAAGGTTCTTGTAGGTTGAGGTTTTATGTTTAGGTCTTTATCTATTTGGAGTTGATTTTTGTGTATGGTGATAGGTAGGGGTCTTGTTTTAATCTTCTGCCTGTAGTCAGCCAGTTTTTCCAGCACCATTTATGGAATAGGTTCTCCTCTCCCCATTGGTTGATGGTGGAGCCTTTGTTGAAGATGAGTTGGTTGAGAAATTGAGGTTTTGCTTCAGGAATCTCTATCCTGTTCCATTGCTCTATATGCCTGTTGTTTTACCGATGCCAGACTGTTTTGTAGCTTTATAATAAAGCTTAACGTCTGGAAGCATGGTGTCTTATTTCTTTTTAAAACAACTCTACAAGAGTCTCCCTCCCTTCATTAATAAGAAATGGCCCTCGATTTATTGATGATTTACTATAGACTCAGCACTTATACACTTATAACCATTTTGTTTAGTAACCTTATGAGATGGTCACTGATACCCTTATTTAGTTATAGTGAACCTCACAGCCAGGAAGTGACTAAGGTGACTTGGTAACACACTTTTTCTTTCTTTTTCCTCTTCCATGACCTAGATTTAACTGGATACCAGTTTGATGGATAAATCAATTTGGAATATTCTTTTTGCCTCAGACCTTGTCTGCATTCATTTCCTTAAAAGTTCACTGTATTGCTACATTGACCGATCTTCATTGCTTTTCTACATTTGGCTTTCTGTGAGTTCACAAATGAAAAACCGGTATCTTCTTTCTTTATGAATTCTTTATGCACTGCTTTATGAATTTTCTTTAAACCCATATAGGAGCAGTATCAGGATAAACTAAAACTGATATTGAAATCTTCATCCACAGGAAAGCATTTGTTCCTGATCACCTACATCAGTAGAACAGGGCTCTTAAAAGATTTTTTGAAAATGCATGTTTCGAATTTGTTATTAGAGCTTTTCCTTCATTCATAGTAGGATCCTTCAGACTGTTTTGGATTATCAGTTATTCTCTAATAGTTTTTAATTTTAGCAATGGTGTTTTTAGACTGTTATCCTGGTTTAAAACAATCTTGAGAGAAAATACTGTTAGAGGAGATTATACAATGTTAAGATAAGACTGAAAAAACAAAGAAAAATGATGCATAGGACCTCACTACTCCCATGGTGCTATAACACATTTGCTTTCATTTATCTTATCCTTGGATACAATTATCTGTCATAGTTATATCACAACATTCATTTCCGACATTGTATAAAAATAAGGGCATCCTTTTGTGTAAATGTAGTTTGGACTGAGTTATTAGATTTCTTTTAAGCACACTTTCCATAGACATGCATTTAATATTTCAGACAAACAGTGATGAATTGACTGGTGAGATTTAGTTCTCTCAGAGGCAGCCCCAATGGAGTTGCATGTTCTCTTGTATTTGTGTGCAGAGAATTGGAAGAGTGAATTATACCCAAGGACATTCTATCAATGAGACATAGCCTGCTCTGAGGCTTGCTTTCTAAATCTGAATTATGATAGCATATTAAAAAGGTTGAAATATTATAACATTTCCCTAATTTTGGGAAATGTTGTTTTTACCTAACTGAACCTGAAACGGATTGTTTGAGGTATGAAATGTTCTAAAGCTATGGATAAAAAAACATGTAGCAACAGAGCAGTATTTAGAGGTGGTTCAAAGGGTATAAATCCTTCTGTTTCTGTACCAGAAGACTAGCCTGAAAGCTAAGAAACTATATTTGTTCCTAGAAAAAAGTATTTTAAAGAAAGCAGATGTCTGCTTTTCTTAAAATTCTTTCCAAAGAAGGGCCTGTTTTTTAGAAACCTGCTTTTAGAAACAGCAGATGTTTTCATTCTTAATAAGTCCTTACTAATTTATTCCTATGTATAGGATTTGATAATGCTTCCTAGAATGGCTAGCTTCTTTATCCTCCCAGGTTACAGCTTCTACCCAGGAGAATCAGCCTCACTGAGTTCCATGACAAACCATAGTCATCAGGCACAATACAGTTTAGCTGAATATAATAGTTTGTAGGAGTGGAAAGTGCATCAGCTTTTACATTATACACTTGGGCTTTAATCCCAACTCCCCACATTTCTAGCTTTGTGACTTAGTACAAGTTACTTGTACAAGTTAGTTAAACACTCTGAGTCTTAGTTTCCTTATCTGTAAAACTGAGATAACAGCCAGCACATTGGGTTATTGTAAAGATAAATAACAAGTCAATAAACTTGATAAAACTTGTGATTTTCTTAAGATTTTTGCTAATTGCTTATATGACTCTCCTTCAGAAGATGTCACAGTCCCTAAAATCATCCTCTGACTTCCTAAACCCTAACTAACCCTTGTTGCTTGTTTCCTCAACCTGATTAATCTTTCTTTATTAATCTTAGAAAAACTCTTTTGAAATTAAGCAGAATCAAGCAATCTATAAGGTAAAGAAAAATAGTCTTAAAATATAATTTAAAAAATTCAGTTATCTTCCAATTTAGAAAATGACATTTGATTCTAGAATAGTCCACAATGAATGCCTAGTTGATCTAATTTACCAAAACCCCCAAAGTGAAGAAGATACAGTTTTTACATTAGAATAGTATTCTGAAAATTGGCGTAGTAGATCTTGTGTCCTTTCTGATTTATCTTGAAAGAACCTTAGAACACTGTCATGGATGGTCTCATTCCATCAGCATTTGGACATTGACCTGCCAATTGAGAACTCATTTTATAGAAACAGGAAAAAATCATTTCCTGAATGACTAGAAACTTCTATTTCTTGAATGACGAAAAACCTTGGAAAAATCAGTACACTGAATATAAAATGCATGTGGATAACTCTCAACTGAAGAATTTATTTTAAAAATATGGTTAATATAAATATATAAGTATGTACATATATACATAAATTCTTCCTGGAAAAGTTGAGAAAAATTAAGTAGATAATATGTTAAATTTCACTTGGCTATTATCTTGTTCTTTAGTTCTCAGCTAATATTTTACCTCTTCCACATTAATTTTTGCAGAACAGGCAAAGAGAGTGAATTTGGAGACTACAAATTGGTTAACTAGCAGTCTGTTTGTTACTACTAAGCTTCCACATGTACTCTGTATACACATTTGAACTTTTAAAAAAATTTTGGTAACTTTAGTGGGTACAAATGATTTTTGGTTACATGGATGCATTGCATAGTGGCAAAGTCATCTAGACTTTAAGTGTACCCCTACCCCCACCTGCACATTTGAACTTTCACACAACAACAAAACAATATATGAGGGGGGACTTCCCCCTCCCCGAAACCCAGAAAAATTCTTTCGGAGGGCAGGCCCCTTGTAGTACAGGCTTCCCTACTAGGTAAATGTTTTAGGAACCCATGGTCATTAGTGTACCAGCTAGCATTGTGAACATTGTGAGAGGCTGCGTTCAGCTTCAGTAAATTTTTTTTAGAGATTCTCTTAATGTTTTTGCCCATTTCATGATGGGTGATTTCTGAGAGCACCTACCCATACTGTGCTGAGTGTTGAGCAGTTTTTTTACCAAAAGCTGCATGACCCCCATGCCCCACCCTTCCTATTCACCTGATCTCACACCTAATGACTTTTTGTGTGTGTTTGTTTCCTTGAATGAAAAAATTTCTCAAAGGCATACATTTTGCCGATGTGGAAGAGGTGAAAAGAAAAAACAGCAGGAGCTCTAAAAGGCATCAACATTGACAAGTTCAAAAACTGTTTTGAGCAGTGGAAAAGCTTCTTGATAGGTGCATCAAACAGCGAGTACTTTGAAGATGACAAGTTTAAACATGTAAGAATAAATCTGCATTTTTTAAAATAAATAAATTCTGGGTTATTTTTGGAGTCCCCCCTCATATATCTACCTATTTTTAAAAATATATTTTTGGTGGTAGATATAACATAAAATTTACCATTTCATCCATTGTTAAGGGTACAGTTCAGTGGCATTAAATACATTCACATTGTTATTGCAACCTCTACCACCATCCATCTCCAGAACTTCTTTTCATCTTGCCAAATGAAATTCTGTAACTCTTAAACACTAATTCTGCATTTCTTCCTCCCCACATCCCCTGGCAACCACTATTGTACTTTCTGTCTCTATGAATTTGACTACTCTAAATACTTCTTGTGAGTGGAGTCATACAATCCTTTTGTGGCCAGCTTATTTCATTTAGGATAATGTCTTCAGGGTTAATACACGTGGGTTCAGCATGTGTTAGAATTTTCTTCCTTTTTAAGACTGAACAGTATTCCATCTTATGTACAGTATATATGAAATCTGAGCTTCACTTACAAAACAATATGAAAAGGACAAGGATTCGGAAATTAAATATGCTTGGGTTTAGGTCACTCACATGCTCTGTAACCTCGATGAGATGTGTAATTTCTCTGAGTCTCAGTCCCCATCTACAAAATAATGAAAACCTCTTTGGTGGAGTTGGTATTACTTTGTTTATATAAAACACCCAATATAGTTACTGGTTTGAGGAAAGCAATCAAGGGTAACAGTTGATTGCTTACCACCAGTTCTAAATGATGGCTTGAGTATGTGACTGCTGTTAGCCTCTTCATGCCCCCGTAGGTTGATGGCACTTGTGCTGAAAATTATTATTTCCAGTCAGTATTTAGGTATTCTTGGGACTTACCCTTCACCTACAGCTGAGCAAACCTTGACTGTGATTCTAACTTTTTACTGAGGTCTGCTGCTTCTTATTTCCTATGTGTCATTTTTAAAAAAAAGCTGGTCAGCAATCAACCTTAATCCATTTGTATTTAGTTCAGAATCTGAGAAGAGTCAACTGATATTTTAGCATTCTGCCAATATACTAAGTCCATCTGAACTTCATATTGCCTTTTATGGGAGGTGTTTTAGGGAAAGCTGTGAGAACAGAAAAAAGTCCATGATTGGAGAGCAATTCCAATAAGGCTTAAAAATTTAGTACCCATGGACTTGATGTTAGAAGCACAGATATTTTAAGAACCACAGATTGTCAAATCAAGATTCCTCATGTCTTCACTGCAACTCCTTGTATAATTAGAACCTTTATTTTTGCCTGGTGAGTCACATTGTTGGGCTTGATTCATTTTGGCTGTTTATGAGATTGATTAAAAATATAACAGCCTAGTATTTGATTTTGTAAAATATTAGTTGAAAATTGATAATGATTATACTATCACACATTTGGCAAATTGAATGCTTTTACATCCCTTTTTCCATTTTATCCCCACTACATCCCAGAAGGGTAGGCAGGGAAGATGACTTTTTCTCTTTCCTTTTGTTTTATAGATAAGGAAATGGAAGAATAGAGAAATGGAATATTGTAACCAAGCTGAAGGAGATTGATTTTTGTCTAGCTGAGTATGGAAAATGAAACTAGAGTCTATGTGTCCTGCTCTGCCTCTGGCATTTCCATTTTAAGTAATTTAGATTCACTTAAAATGAACAAATTCACAATACTTCTTAACCACTATTATAAAGATTTTAAAATGAAAAAGTTGATGAATATATTTAAAATTAGTTTTTCTCTTTTTTAAATACGTATTTTTTATTTTAAAATTGTGGGTTTTAAATTAAGTTAAAGGTTAGGTATACAAATATGCATTGTGCAGGTACCCTTGTTGATGAAGTGTGCCCCCCCATCCCCAGACAGATACTGACTACCATTAATCCCACCTTCCTTCCCCTCCCTGCCCTCCTCATAGTTTCCCTCTACTGTCAACCCTTTTCTTATAGTATTATGATAGTTGTTCAAGGTCCACTTATGAATGAGAACATGTGATACTCAAATCTTTGTTTCTGTGAGAGATCACTCAGTATTATAAACTCTAATTCCATCCAGATTGCTGCGAAATTCATGATTTTGTTCTTTTTTATGGCTGGGTAATATTCCATTGTGTATATGTACCACATTTTAAAAATCCAGTCCTCTTTTGATGGATAGCAGGGTTGGTTCCATGATCTTGCTACCGTGAACAGTGCTGCGATAAACATACGTGTGCAGGTATCTTTTTTATAGAGTGATTTGAGTTCTTCAGGGTATATTCCCAGTAGGGGGATTGCAGGGTCATATGGAAGGTCGATTTAGAGCTTTCAGGAATCGCCACACTAATTTCCACAGAGGCTATACTAGTTTACACTCCCACCAACAGTGTAGAAGTGTTCCCTTTTTACCACATCCTCTCCAGCATCTGTTATTTTTTGAGTTATTGATAATGACCATTTTGACTGGAGTTAGGTGGTATCTCAGTGTAGTTTTAATTTGCATCTTCTTGATGACTAGTGAGGTTGAACATTTCTTTATGTGTCTGTTGGCTGCTCCTATGTCTTCTTTAGAGTAGTGTCTGTTCATATCTTTTGCTCACTTTGTAATGGGGTTGTTTGTTTTTTTCTTTTCAGCACGTTTGAGTTCCTTGTAGATCCTTGGTGTTAGGCCTTTGTCAGACATGGAGTTGGCAAATACTTTTTCCCAGTCTGTAGGCTGTCTCCCTGCTCTCTCTCTTTTTTTTTTTTTTTTTGAGTTGGAGTCTCACTCTGTAGCCCAGACTGGAGTGCAGTGGCCACTTCCGGCCACTGCAGCCTTTACCTGCTGGTCTCTGGTGATCCTTCCACCTCAGCCTTCCGAGTAGATGAAATTACAGGCATGTACTACTACACCCGGCTGATTTTTTAATTTATTGTAGAGATGAGGTCTTGCCAAGTTGCTGAGGCGGGTCTTGAACCTGTGGGCTCAGGCAATCCACTCACCTCAGCTTCCCAAAGTGCAGAATTACAGGCTGAGCCACCGAGCCCGGCTTCCCTGCTCTCTTGTTGGTTTCTTTGGCTTTGCAGAAGCTTGTCAGTTTAATGAGGTCCCACTTGTCTATCTTATCTCTTATGGCCCGTGCGTTTCGGTTTTTGCTCGGGAGTTGGATGCCAGTTCCAACTTCCATAAGGTGTGTCCTGCATTTTCTAAAGTTCTTATGGTTTGAGGTTTTATATTTAGGTCTCTGATCCATTTAGAGTTAATTTTTGTGTATGGGGATAGATAAGGGTCTTGTTTGAATCTTCTGCATGTGGTCAGCCAGTTTTCCCAGTACGATTTACTGAATAGGTTGTCCTCTCCCCAGTGGTGGGTGGTGGAGGCTTTGTGGAAGATGAGTTGGTTGAGAAATTAAGGTTTTGCTTCTGGAATCTCAGTTCTATTCCGTTGGTCTATATGCCTGTTCTTACACCAAAACTAAGCTGTTTTGATTATTGTAGTTTTATAGTAAAGTTTAAAGTTTGGTAGTGTGATACCTCCTGCTTTTTTTTTTTTTTTTTCCCTGAGGATTGTTCTGGCTATTCTTGGTCGTTTGTATTTCCATATGAATTCCTGTATTGTTTTTTCTAAATCTGAGAAGAATGATGTTGGTAATTTGATGGGTATTGCAGTAAATCTGTAGATTGCCTTAGGTAAGATGGACATCTTTACAATGTTGATTCTTCCAGTTCATGAGCATGGGATATTTTTCCACTTGTTTGTGTCATCTTTGATTTCTTTGAGCAGTGTTTTGTAGTTTTCATTGTAAAGGTCTTTCACATCTCTGGTTAGGAAGATGCCAAGGTATTTCCTTTTTTTGTGGCTATTGTAGGTGGGATTGTGCTTTTTATTTGGGTTTCTGTGTGTTTATTATTGGTGTAAAGAAATGCGATTGTCTTTTGCACATTTATTTATACCCTGAAACTTTGCCAAAGTCCTTTATCAGGACAAGGAGGTTCTTGACAGATTTTCTTGGGTTTTCAAGGTACACATTCATGCTGTCTGCAAAGAGAGAGAACTTGACTTCCTCTTTTCCTATTTGGATACCCCTGATCACCTTCTCTTTGCTGATTGCTCTAGCCAGAACTTCCAATACTATATTGAACAGGAGGGGTGAGAGGTGGCATCCTTGTCTTGTTCCAGTTTTCAGAGGAAATGGTTCCAATTTTTGTCTGTTAAGGAGTATGCTGGCTGTGGGTTTCTCATAGATGGCTTTTACTATTTTGAGATATGTTCCATGTATGCCTAGATGGTTGAGGGTTTTTATCAAGAAGAGGTGTTTTATTTTATCAAAAGCTTTCTCTGCATCTAATGATATAATCGTGTGGTTTTTGTTTTGACATCTGTTGATGTATTTAATTACATTTATGGATTTTATGAATGTTGAACCAGCCTTGGGTCCCAGGGATGAAGCATACTTGGTCATGATGGATGATTTTTGAGATGTGTTGTTGAATCCAGTTTGCTAGGATCTTGTTGAGAATTTAACATCTATGTTTATCAAAGATATTGGCCTGTAGTTCTCTTTCTTTGTTGGGTCTTTATCTGGCTTGGGTATCAATGTGATGTTAGCATCATACAATGATTTGGGGAGAGTTCCATCTTTCTCAATCACCTGGAATACTTTCAGTAGGATTGGTATCAGCTCTTTCTTAAATGTCTTATAGAGTTCTGCTGGAAAGCCATCTGGTCCAGGGCTTTTTTTTTTGTAGGTAGTTTTCTTATTACATAGTCAATTTCCTTGATTGTTATTGGTCTATTTTGGGTCTTGATTTCTTCTTGTTTCAACCTAGGCATGCTGTGTGATGTCAGAAAGTCCTCTATTTCCTTACGGTTTTCAAGTTTCTTTCCATACAAGTGTACATAGTAGTCTCTAATGATCTTTTGTATTTCTTCAGGGTCAGATGTGACTTCATCTTTTGTGTTTCTGATTGTGTTTATTTGGGTTTTTTCTCTCTTTTTCTTGGTCAGTCTAGCTAGGGGACCATCAATCTTGTTTATCCTTTTAAAGAACCAGGTTTTTGTTTCATTGATTTTTTTTGTATTATCACTTTGTCTTTGATGTCCCAGATTTGGGCTTTCATTTTGGTGATCTGGATTCTTCTGCTGAAGTTAGGGTTTTGGTGGTCTTGGTTTTCCAGCTTCCTTAGGTGACTTCTGTTAGGCTGTTAATTTGTGATCCTTCCATTTTCTTCATGTGCATTTATAGACATATGTATTCCCCTCTTACTACAGTTTTCATGGCATCCCAGAGATTTTGGCAAGATGTTTCTTCATTTTCATTTGTTTCCAGGTATCTTTTGATCTCTGTTTTGATTTCATCATTGACCCAGGAATTGTTTAGCATCATGCTGTTTAGTGTCCATGTCTTTGTGGTTTTGGGGGGGAACCTTGTTGGTGTTGATGTTTATTTTTATTCCACTGTGGTCTGAGAAGGTGCATGGCAAAATGCTGATCTTTTGAAATTTGTTTATGCTAGATTTGTGGCCAAGGATGTGGTTGATCTTAGAGTACATTCCATGCAGTGATGAGTAGAACATATATTCTATGGTCCTTGGGTGGAGTGTTCTGTAGGTATCAGTTAAGTCCATTTGGTCTTGGGTCACATTGAGGTTCTGGATCTTGTTGCTGATTTTTTGTCCTGATGCTCTGTCTAGGGTTGTGAGTGGGGTATTAAAGTATCCAGCTATAATAGTGTTAGCATTAATATCTTTGTTGAGTTTACTTAGAAGCTACTTTATGAAAGTTGGCCCTCCAATATTGGGTGCATATATATTTACTATGGATATTTCTTGTTGATGGATTGATCCTCATATCATTATGTAGTGACTTTCTGTATGTTTTTAAATCTTTGATAGCTTAAGGGGTATTTTGTCTGAGATTAAGATCGCAACTCCTCCTTTCTTTTGTGTTCCGTTTGCCCGAAAATTTGTTTCCCATCCTCTTATTTTGAGTCTGTGAGTGTCCTTTTTAGTAAGATGATTCTCTTGAAGGCAATATATTGTTGCCTGGTGATATTTTATTCATTTTGCCATTCCATGTCTTTTCAGTGGTGCTTTCAGTCCAGTTACATTCAGGCTAATTAGTGAAATGTGAGAGGTGATCCCTATCATAAGGTTCTTACAGAGTTGTTGTTGTTGTTGCTGTTTGTTTGTTGTCTTTCTTTTGGTTTTTGGGTTGGTTCATGTATGTTTTTAATCTTTTTCCTGTACTCTTGTGAAGAACATTGTTATCCTTTTTTCCTTTTCTTCTGTGTTCAATACTTTCTTAAGTGTTTCTTGTAGAGGTGGTCTAGTGGCAGGGTAAGTTCTTAGAGATTCGATATCTGAGAAAGATTTTAATTCTCCCTCACTGATGAAGCTTAGCTTGGCCGGGTAGGTTATTCTTGGTTGAAATTGTTTATCTTTTAGAATTTTGAGGATAGGGCTCCAAGCTCTCCTAGCCTGAAGGGTTTCTGTAGTTAAATCTGCTGCTATTCTAATTGGTCTTCCCTAGTACGTAATCTGACCTTTTTCTCTTGCTGCCTTTAGGATTTTTTCTTTTATACCTACTTTGTTTAGGCAGATTATTATGTGTCTGAGAGTTGGTCTTCTCATTTGTTGTCTTGCAGGGTTTCTCTAATCTCTTGTGTTTGAATGGTCGCATCATTCATGAGATGAGGGAAGTTTTCTTGAATAATTTCATGGAATGCTTTTTCCTCTGTCTCTCTTTCTGCCTCAGGAAGTCCAATTACTCTTAGGTTCAATCTCTTGAAGTAATTTCTCATCTCTTGAAGGTTTTTTTCTACCTTTCTAAGCTTCTTTTCTATGTTTTTTGGCAGTTTGGGTTAGTTCTATATTTTGGTCCTCAAGCTCTGAGATGCTTTCTTGTGCTTGGCTAATTCTGCTTTTCATGCTTATCAGTTTGTTTTTTATTTCATTCACAGTATTCTTTATTACTGTTATCTCAGCTGTCAACTCCTTCCTATTTTCCTCTTGTCTCTCCTCAATTCTTTTTAATCTCTCTATTAATGTCTTAATATTGGGTTTGTAGTTTGAGACCAGTCATTCTGGGGGCTCCTCATTGTTTGCATTCTGAAGTCAGTTTTCTCAGTGTCTCACCTCCCAGGGGTCTTTGAGAGACCCATATTCTTCTTTTGGGTTTTCTTCATTTGTGTAGGTTTTTCTCTCTCCCCTGTTCCCTCCCCATCATTATTTTGTTTTTCTGGGAATGTGGGGTTGCTTTTGCTTCTTTTTGTTCAATCTCCTGTTCTTCCTTATGAGCGTTCTCTGGCTTTGTTCACTTTTGAGACTGGACTGTGTGTTGAGGCTGTACTTTTTGAAGTTTTGAGACTTAATAGGGGGAAGCTGTGATTCAGAATCTATCTGCAGATCCCAGTATCCACCAAAAGGTGTATGGGCACACTGGAACCCACCTCCCACTGCCTTGCAATCTGTCCATCCAGTGAGTGGGGTTTTAGGTTTGCTCCCTGGAACTTAAGGAGGTAAGAAAAATGAAAATAATGGAACAAGGGGTGGGTCAAGAGGAAGTTGAGAGAGAGAAGAGTAAGAGGGAAAACAGACCTACATATCAACTAATGAATGAAAAGAGATACAAGGCCAGAAAAGAGTAAAAAACAGAGAAACAAACAAAGTTCCCTAAAGCATACTAGTAATCACACAAAGATATTCCAATAAAATCATGCCTTTTGATTTTCTTTTCCCCAGCACAAACAAGTAGTCTAACTCAAAAAGCAAATAAAAGTGAACAAAACAAACAGTCAAACAATAAAATTAAAAATCAAAATAAGAAACCAGACTAGCTCTGGAGTCTTTCCTGAGTGTCTAAAGTCTCTTCAGCTCTGATCTCTAGCCTCTCCCCTTTTCAGGCAGATAGATTTACTCATAGGTTGGGTTGGTTCCCTTGGCTTGCTGCCTGAGAGGTCTGCCACAGGACTTAGTTGCCTGTGTCTGCTTCAGCGTAGGGGAGGGCCTTTTGTCTCCTATTTGGCGTGGTTATCTTGAAAACCAAGGTGGAGGCTGATCAGAGATGGGTGAGGCATTGCAAATCTCTGCCTGGAAAATGGCTGTGGTGGGTGGCTCCTCTTTTGCCAATCCTTCCTCTCCACTCCTCCATTTTCTCCACTCATCCGGTCTGTGGATGATCCACTATGACGGGCTGTGGTGATATGTGTCCGGCATCAGGCATGTGGAATCAGTGATATAGCTGGGCACTGCATTTGGTGTGCCACCAGCAGCTTGGGGTGGAGGAGGAAGCCAGGAATTCCTTTGCTGAAACTGGGAATTTCCTGGATTGGAGCCGAGCACTGAGAGCAGCTTTTCAGCACCTGGTAGCAAATAGCAGAGGCCGTCGTGCAACGAAGGCTGTTTGCTGTGTGGGACTAGCTATAGCAGCCACCTCCCGTGTTGGCAGCGGCTGTGGGGGCACGTGGAACTGCCTTCAGGAGTCACCTTTTGTGGAGATCGTCACAGTTCAGCTTGTCCCGTCGCCATCTTAAACCTCTCCCTTAAATTAGTTTTTCAGTGAAGCATCTGGGTAGTGCTATTATGTAGACACGTTGTAATATTGCAGTAGCCTTTTCCTATTATATTTCTATATTTATTTGAAATATTTAGAGTTTTAAGAAAATTTTGATTTATAATATTGAAAATAAAGTGTTGTTATATAAATACATTTCCAACTCAGTTTCTTCCAACTGAGAAGAAAACATTTAGAGCCAAATACTGATATTGAAATTAATTTGGTTTCAAATATATATTTCAGATAAAATAACTTTCTTTTAAAAACTAACTTTAATAAACATTAAGGTTTATTTCTAATTACTCTTTTAGCTTCTATAATCTAGAATTACTTAGCCAGTATTCTAACTCTTGAATATTCTTAGGACTGCCTTGGTCTGAAAATTGTTCTTCTAATCTGTCAGACCCAAATGCTTGGAGGTTTTCATTCAGTGTTACTACCATTAGACACACAGAACCAGCTTCTTTTTGTGTCCTCATTTTGTGCACTTACACAGCAATATGTTATTAAAGTAGAGTCAGACATTTCAGGGGGGATTTTTTTTTTTTTAGACAAATAACATTTCTGTTTACTAAAGCTGTGGTCCTCAGGTAAATATTTTAAGGAATGTTTACATTGTTGAACACATGCCAGAGTACACCAGACAGATGGACACTTTAAGGTTTTTTATATACAAACTTTCTGGTACGTGACAGATTGTTTGTATTACTCTCTAACAAATGTTAGAATAATTCTGGTTCTCTTCATTTGTTTCTTGACTTCACTAGGTTAATTTAGAGGGAAGGATTGATGAATTATTTAAATTAACTAAAGCCAAATTTTCCACTCTACAGTTTCTCTTTTTATCCATTTGAAAACTGATTTGCAACTTAGTGGGTTTTTTTGTTTGTTTGTTTTTGTTGGCCTCCTAGTTGGCTTCTTTGTAGATTCCTCTTCTTTTTCTCTTTGATCCTGCAGACAATAAATAGTTTCTCACCCATTGTTGTTCTTCTTTGGTATGTCTTTCAACTTCTCTTCCCTTTCTTTACTTTGTCCCACTGCTGGCATCTGGATAGTCATCCCTCTGATAATATTTAGTTTGTTTCCTCCTCCAAACCGTTCATGTCACTCTTACTATGTTATAAAGTCATTTTTGACTTGGTTCTGTAGGAAGAAGAGCTTCACATTCAGTTCTTATTCCGTATTTATTACCTCTGCTCACTGAATCTTGTTTCACAAAAATTACAGTTCTCAAAATATGATGAGCCAAATCACTCCATAAGCAGCATCTCCCTATTTCTAACTGCCTATTGTCTTGTTAGTTTTATCTTCTTGAATGTATCACAGAGTGGCTCAGAGCCAACATGTCTATTACAACCTCTGTACTCTCTTGTTTTTCTGTGTGTCATCAGGCTCTTGTAAGAATCAACTTTGATAATTTGTGTACAAGTTCTGGATAATCATTGCTCCAGATGCACTTGTGAAAGGATATGCAATTAGTGGCAAGCAGTACTGAGCATAACACAAGTGTGAAATTTATATTCTCATCAGAGGAAAATTATAATTCAGTCATTCATTCAGCACTTTGAATGCTTTCTGTGTTCAGTACATTACAAGACTGCTCCACATTGCCTCTGGGGATACAGCAGTAAACAAAGAAGATAGAACCCTTGTCCTCTTGGTGCTTACTTTCTAGAATGAGAAAAAACATAATAAACAAGAAATGTTTTTATGATACTGTGATATATACAGTGTTTCACGTTTCCGATTTATACTAGACATTGGAAAACCTCTTTTACAAAATTATTTTGTAATTTTCATACTATAAAATTAATCTATTTTAAGTATACAATTAGATGATTTTTAGTAAATTTATAAAGTAGTGCTAACAGCAGCACATCCTGCCTTACAATATTTTTATCACTTTAAAAAAATCCCTCATCCCTCACTTAAATTCCACATATAAGTGATTTCATGCAGATAAAATCTTCATTTCCACCAAATTCCAAGCAACAACTAATCTGCTTTTTGCCTCTGTAGATTTCCCTTTTCTGGACATTTCATTTAAGCAGCATAATTAATATGTAGTGTTTTACATATTACATCTGATTTCTTTTTTAAAATAATAAAGCTGTTGTGTTTATTGATGGGATTGATTCTTACAGCATGTGTTGACATACATTTGCATAGTGAAAAGATTACTACTGTTAAGCAGTTAACATTCATCATCTTACATAGTTGCATTTCTTTTTTTATTTCTTAATAATACCTATAATCTACTCTTAAATTTCCAGTGTAAAATGCAATAACATTAACTATAGTCCTCATGTACATTAGATCTCTAGACTTATTCATCCTATATAACCACAACTTTGTATTCTTTGACCTGCATCTTCCCATTTTCCCTGCCCCTTGTAACCACATTTTTCTGTTTCTGTATATGATTAAAAAAAAAAAAATTCCACAAATAAGTGATTTCATGCAGTATTTTTCCTTCTGAGTCTGGCTTATTTTACTTACCGTCATGTCCTCTGGGTTCATTCGTATTGGCTTTCAATTAGCACAGTGTTTTTGAGATTTATCCCTATTGTAGCATGAACCAATAATTCATTTTCATTTATTGTTGAATTCCATTCTGTGGATATACATTTTAATTATCATTTGGCAATTGGTAGACATTTGAACTGTTTCTACTTTTTCTTTATTATGAGTAATATTGCTGTGAACATTTACATACAAGTCTGTGGAAACATGTTTTCAGTTTGGGGGTAAATACATAAGAATAGTATTTCTGAGTCATATGGTAAATTTATTTTTAACTTTTAAAGAAACCACCAAAATGTTTTCCAAAATAGTTGTACCATTTTACATTTGCAACATGAATGATATGAAGTGTCCATATCTTTTGCCTGCATTTTAGTGGAGTTGTTTGGGTTTTTTTTTCCTCCCTGTTAATTTGTTTGAATTCTGTATAGATTCTGGATATTGGTGCTTTCTCAGTTGCGTGATTTGCAAATATTTTCTTCACTTTTGTAGGCTATTTACTTTGTTGATGGTTTCTTTTGCTGTGTAGAAGCTCTTCAGTTTGATTAGGTCCCACTTGACAATTTTGGGTTTTGCTGCTTTTGCTTTTGAGGTCTTGGTCATGAATTTATTGTCTAAGCCAATGACCAGAAAAGTGTTTCCTAGGCTTTCTTCTAGAATTTTTTATAGTTTGAGGTCTCACATTTAAGTCTTTAATTCATCTTTAGTTAATTTTTGTATATGGTAAAAGGTAGGGATCAAACTTTATTCCTCTGCATATGGTTTGCCACTTTCCCCAGCATCATTTATTGAATGCAGTGTCCTATCTCCATTGTTTATTTTATTTGGCTTTGTTAAAGATCTGTTGATTGTAATTGAGCAGCCTCATTTCTGGTTTCTCTATTCTGTTCCATTGGTTTGTATTTCTATTTTTGTACTAGTACCATGCTGTTTTGGTTACTTTAAGGCTTGAAGTCAGGCAGTGTGGTGCTACAGGCTTTGTTCTTTCTGCTTAGGATTGCTTTGGCCATTTAGGGTGGTTTTTGGTTCAAAATGAATTTTAGAATTGTTTTTTCTAATTCTGTGAAAAATGATGATGGTAATTTGATAGGGATTGCATTGAATCTATAGATTTCTTCAGGCAGTATGGACATTTAAGTGATACTGATTCTTCAACCCATGAACATGGAATGTTTTTCCATTTGTTGAGTCATCTTTGATTTCTCTTTCTTTTTTTTTTTTCAGTAGAAGTCTTACTCCATCACCCAGGCTGGAGTGCAGTGGCACACTCATATGCACCTCAACCTTGACCTGCTGGGCTCAGTTAGTCCTTCCACCTCAGCCTCCAAGTAGCTGGAATGCAGGCATGTGCCACCACACCTGGCTGACTTTTTGATGTATTGTAGAGACAAGGTCTCGCCAAATTGCCCAGGCTGGTCTCGAACCCTTGGGCTCATGCAATCCTCTTGCTTCTGCCCCCTAAAATGCTGAGATTACAGGCTTGATCCACTGGGCCTAACCTTTTATTTCTTTTTGTAGTGTTTTATAGATCTTGTTGTAAAGATCTTTCACCTCCTAGGGTATATGTATTTTGGGGGGTCAGTAGGGGGACAAGGGAGGGTGCTATTGTAATGGTATTGCATTCATGTCCATGTTTAGAACTCCCTTAAGCATTTCTTGTAGGGCCAGTCTAGTGGTGACTAAATCCCTTAGTAATTGCTTGTCTGAGAAAAACTTTATTTCTCCTTTATTTATGAAGCTTACTTTGGTGATATAAGAAATTCGTGACTGGCATTTCTTTACTTTAGGAATGCTAAAAATGGGTCCACACACTCTTCCGGCTTGTAAAGTTTCTGCTGAGAGGTCCACTGTTAATCTGATGGGTCCTCCTTATTAGGTGATATAGCCCTTCTCTCTAGCTGCCTTTAGGATTTTTTTCTTTATGTTGACCTTGGATAGTTTGATGGCTTTGTGCCTTGGGAATGGTCAACTTGTATAATATATCACAGGAGTTTTCTGAGCTTCTTGTGTCTGTATGTCAACCTCTAGCAAAATTGGGGAAGTTTTCCTGACTATGATCTCAAATTCACATTCCCAGCTGCTTTCATTTTCTTTTTTTTTAGGAATGCCAATAAGTTGTAGGTTTGATTTCTTTATACAAGTCCATATTTTTTGAAACCTTTGCTCATTTAAAAAAATATTTTTTCTTTATTTTTGTCTGGTTTGATCCAAAGGATTGTTCTTCAAGCTCTGAAATTCTTTCTTCTGCTTGATCTCGTTTGTTTTTACGGCTTGCAGCTGTATTTTGAAATGAAGTGAATTCTTCAATTTCAGAAGTTCAGCCTGGTCCTTTCCTAGAATGGCCATGTCATTTTTCAGTTTTCAGATGGTTTTTGTGGCTTCCTTGTTTTAGGCTTCCATTTTCTTTTGTATCTTATTGAATTTTTTTGTTTACTGTATTCCAAATTCTTTATCTGTCATTTTGAACAGTTCATTCTAGTTGGGATCTATTGCTCAAGAGCTGGTATGATCATTTGAGGGTGATGAAACACATTGGCTTTTTGTATTGCCAAAGATCTTTTTTCAATTCCTGATACTTTTGTTTTTTCCTATCATTGGAATGGAGCTTTTGAAATTTTTTTTTTTTATTTCCCTATGGGTATAGCTATGGTGTATGTTGTGGTTGGTCTCTTAGTTTTGTTCTTTGGTGTTTCAGAGGGCTACTTCTCTGTGTGGGTTCCTTGGTTATAGATGATATTGTGCAATGGCTGTTTTGGACGATGCTTGTTATAGCAGTGTGTTTTTGTTATTGGTATGGTTCAGGCTGCAGACCAGTAGATGGCACTGAAGGTAAAAGCCAGTAATGGTGGCAGTGGCTGCAAAGGGCCTGCCAGCGACTTCTGGGAGTTGAGCTCTCAGAATGGGTGCCAGGCCCCAGCCACAGTATTCAGGTTGGGCAAAGCCTCTGTTAGGCTCTGGAACAGGCAAACTCCATCTGGCAAGAAGCAGCAGAGATTGTGGGATAAGGTACACACAGACGAGTGCTTGCTGCTCCTCTATGCTGAAGCTGCAGAATCCATGTTAGGGGCTCACATAAGTGTCCAGCTCATCTACTACCTTCCTGGCCCAGAGGCATCAGGGGTGCGGGCAGCAGCATCAATGGTAGCAATCGCCAAGGGCTTACCTGTGATCTCTGGCAATTTAGTCTTTAGAGGGTGTGCCAGTAACATGTTCAGGTGGGTGTGGGGCCACTGTGCTGGCTTGAAGCTGGTGAGCTGTGTCTGGTGGCAAGCCGCAGAAATAGGGTTTGAAGATTGCACAGACTGCTTGCTGCTTCTCCATATTTCAAGTATGGAGTCTTTGCTAGGGGTACACAAGAATATTCTGCTTGCCTGCTCCCTCCCTGATCCATGGGTGGTAAAATTGGAGGCAGCAGCAAAGCAGCAACAGCCATGGACTCTACCATGCCATGACTGGCAACCTCTGACAGTTGAACTTTCCGAGGGAACGTTGGACCTTGGAAACAGTATTCAGGCAGGTGTGGGGCCACTGCATTGGGACCTGAAGCAGATGAGCCCTCTCTTTTCCCTGCTTTGGGGAATGTCACATGGTTCCATATCGGGTTTTGTTTGGCAGACTGCCCAACTTCATTCCTCTGTTTTCCATGGGTTCCATTGCTTCTCTGGTGAATCCTACTAGCATGCTCTCTTAGACAGTTCTCAATGGGACTGCTTGCACCTCACTTACATGCCAGGCAGCAAGTGCTCAGTGCACACCTCAGTCTTGGGGAGGAGATGCAACAGAAGGTGCAGACACTACAAAGTACTTAGGCTACTGCCCATCCTGGGGACACTAGAGGTCTTGGGGCTCAGGAGGAATTTAGTGTGTTCCAGGAGACCTGGGAGTCCAGGAGCTCGAGAGTTAAAGTATTATATGAAAGTTATGATGACTTATGATGCATACTGAAGTGGGAGTTCCTCTGCTGAACTCTAAAGGACTGTTATTTAGTTCTCTGATCTTGGTATTAAAATGATTCTCTTTACTTGTCACATCTAAGAGAATCTTTTGAAGTATCGTAGTATTCTTTTCTGTGAATTTTTATTTCTCACTTCCTAGTTTCCATGGGGACTAGATACCTGCCATGGAACACAACTGTATTCCTAAATAGATGTAAAGAGCATCTAGTTCCCTCTAAGAGCAAGAATGGTTTATGCTACTTTTCTTTCTCAGAGCTCATATCTATGCATGCTGTCAGTATTTAAAGATGTTTATAAAAATTCAGCAGGTTTGCTGAGGAATACTTTTACTAAGCAAGGAGAAAAATGCAGTGAGACCTGTAGCTCAGAGAACATTGCTAATGCCCAAGACTTATTTAAAATCTTTGGGGTTTTTTGTTTGTTTTTAAAATTGTGTGTACTGTGATCTCTCTAAGTTCTACCTAGTTATTTTCTATTATGGGTCTCTTCAATTATATGCAGGGTATGCAACTATTCCTCCCCTTATGTAATAGCTTTGTAATTGATCTCACTTTTAAATGCATTAGTCATACTTGCTTTTAAAAGACACTATTTACTGAATCCTCTTGTAAAACATATCATAATGTATACCCAGAGCATCCTATATGTAAGTTTTGAGCTTCCTTTATCAATTCCTCAAAACAAAAGTTTTGTATATGCTTTGTAGTTCTTCTGTCTTCAGACTACTTTTATTCTGATTACTAATAGTAAACATGATAGGGTGGTAATGTTCTTTTATTCCTTCTCTTATGGTAGCTATTATATCTTTATTGTGTCATGATCTTTGACATGAAACAAAATATTCACTTCAAATCCAGCTGTGTATAAAGGATAACATGTCCTGACCAAATATTGTTTATCCCAAGAATAAAAACTTGAATTAACATTTAAAAATTGATACAGACTTCTGCTTCTACTCAAGATGGTATAACTGGGAGTGTATATACCCAGGAAGTATATACCTTCCCACCTGAACAACAACAACATAATCACTGGCAAAATATATGAAATAATGATTTTAACAAAACCAGACATTAAGCAACAAAGGATAGTGATCCTTAAGAGACAGAAAACAAATACAGTGAACTGCAAGATAGCTTCAGCTTACTGCCTTCAGAGACTTCACGTTGCATTGCAGGAAGATGTAATTCAAGTGGAATCCAGTGGATGTCCTGAACTAAGGAGACAGAATTGAGATTCTGGTGAGAACAAGACAGCTACCTAGTATAGAAGAAAGAGAGCTTTAAGAGAGACTACCTAAAGATCTGTAGAGGGTATTTAACAGAATTCTGACCAGTGCATATGCGTGAAGAAACTACCCAGGGCTAGGAAAACACTTATTAAAATCGATTTAATAGTACAGTACTTGGTACTTAGCACTGTGCTGGAGATATTGTTTTCTCCCACCAACCATACTGAAAACTCATAATTCACAGGACATTAGGTAGGATACTCAGGAAGGTCTTGCCTCTATAATGGGGAATTATTAGTACTAGAGTAAGCACTATAAATCATAAATTGTAAAGCAATTCATAAAAGCAAGACCCAAAAGAATCAAACTACTTGCAAATGGCTTAACTGCATACCAGAATAAAACTCAAGAATATTTATAGAAATTTAGAGGGGGGAGATCCAAGATGACAACCAGGGAGTAGCTGACCTGCAACTCTCTTGACAAGTGGACAAGAGAGGATGGACCCAGCCACAAATAAACTCAGGTAACTTGAACAGTTTGGGATGGGGGAGGCACCTTATAACCCTCAGAGGTCTTTTTTAACACATTGGGTCCAAGGAGGAGAGTATCTGGATGGCTGACATTGGAATCAGGGCATGCAATCACCCCTGGACACCAGGCTCACATAAGGCCTGTAGTCCTGCATTGTGTGTGAGGGGGTGAGTGTTCCTGACAGTCTGAGTTGGTTCCCCTACTCCCAGCTGTGCATAGGTTGTTAGTCCCATGTGGAAGGAGACCTGGTTAGGGCACAACGGCATATTGCTGAAGCCCATGTAGAGCTGGGAACATACACCATAGGTGCTCTGAACACCTATGCCAGTCAACCCCAAATGTATACTCCATGTTGGCGATGCCCAGCAGTGGGTTCCAAGATCAGGAAAGCTCGCCTCCTAGTTGTACTCAGTGCCCACTGCCAGCATCTGGTGGCCAACCTCCCCCTCCAGAACAGGAAGGTTTTCTTGCTAGCACCCAAAGGGCAGGTCCCTCCGTGACAGGTAATCTGCTGTTTTTCAAGAGCTGAGTGCAGACTTGGATGGGAGAGGGGAAGACACAAAAGGCATCTGGAGGCACTGTTTCCACATGTGAACGTTTCTGAACTGTAAACTGCAAATAACTGCAGGGGAGGCAGCCCCCCCATCTGGTCTCTACATTAAGCCTTTAAGCTCTCAGTGGGGGTCAGAAAGCAGTCTGATCAGTCTGACCAGGGGGAAAACTCTGCAACAGAAAGTTACTTTAAGTTCAGAGCACTGCCCAACAAGAGTCACAGAGCAGAAGTAAATACGTCTCTTTCTCTCTCTCTCTCTCTCTCTCTCTCTCTCTCTCTCTCTCTCTCTCTCTCTGAGTTAACTATTTTGAACAGAAAAGGCCTTAGGTCAGCTAGACCTTACCTAGCTACAAAACAACAAAACTGAAGAATAACAGTAAGAAGAATTTCTTTTCACAGATGAGGAAGAACCAGCAGAAAAACACCAGCAATTTTCAAAACCTTAAAGAGACATCACTTTAAAAAGCATCTAAAAGTTCCCAGACATTAGAAACCACTCAGAACAACCTGTCCCCGATGACAGTTACAGAATACAAATAATGGATAGCTAAAATGACTAAAGAAAACCACGAGAAGTTAGAAGCAAAGATCACCCAAGTCATGCAGGAAATAAGTTGAGTTGACCGATATAAGAAAGGTCCATTTTGAAATCCTGATAATGAAAAATTCCCTCTTGGAATTTTAAAGCACAATAATAGGCCTAGGAAACAGAATCAATTAGGCAGAAGAAAAAATTCTCAAAACTTGAAGACCAAAATGTTAAGCTAACTCAGTCTGATGAAAACAAGAAGGAAAGGCTCAAAAAGAATGAGCAAAGCCTACAAGAGGTGTGGTACTACCTAAAGAAGCTAAATCTATGGTTGATTGGAATCCCTAAAACAGAAGGGGAGACAGAACACCCTGGAACAAGTCTTTCATGAGGTTGCCCAAGAAAATTTACTGTGTCTCACTAGAGAGATAACCATCCAAGCACAAGAGATTTAGAGAACCCCTGGAATGTATTTCATGAGAAGATCATCCCCAAGATACATAGTAATCTGCCTCTATAAAGTAAAAATGAAAGAAGAAAATCCTAAGGACAGCAGAGAGAAGGATTAGACCACCTACCAGAGAAGGCCTATCAAAATTGCAGCAGACTTCTCAGCAGAAACCCTATAAGCCAGAGGGGAATGGAGTCCCATCTTTAATGTTCTCAAAGATAAGCAATTCCAGCCAAGAATTTCCTACCCTGCCAAGTTAACCTTCATCTGTGACGAAGTATTAAAATCTTTCCCAGAAATCCAATCCCTAAGAGAATATGCTGCCTCTAGACCAGCCATCTAGGAGATGCTTAAGAAGGTTTGTTTTGTTTTGTTTTTTGTTTTGAGTTGAGAGTCTCACTCTGTCACCCAGGCTGAAGTGTGTGGCACGCTCACAGCTGCCCCAGTCTTGACCTGCAGGGCTCAGGTGATCCTTCCGCCTCAGCCTTTCAAGTAACCAGAACTATAGGTGCGTGCCACCATGCCTGGCTAATTTTTTTTTTTATTGTAGAGATGAGGTCTTGCCAAGTTTCCCAGGGTGTTCTTGAGCCTGTGGGCTCAGGCAATCCTCTCACCTCACTTAAGAAGATTTTGAGCACAGAAACAAAAGAATGGTTACACCCATCACAAAAGCCCAGGTAAGCACAGAGTTAACAGAACCAATTATTCACACAATTTATGTATATACTATATATATATATATATATATATATAGTAGTAAAGCAACCCCTTAAGAGCCTTTTGACAGGAATAAGCTGTCACATATCAATAATTAACTTATACATGAATGGACTGAATGCACCACTAAAAAAGGCATAGAGTAGCAAATCAGAAAAAGAAACATGATCTAACATTCTGCTGCCTCCAGGAAGCCTAACTCAGTGCAGAGGACACTCACAGGCACAAGGTAAAAGACTAGAAAATGATCTTCCAAGCAAGTGGGGGAAAAAAGAGCAGGAGTAGCTATTCTTATATCAGACAAAGCAGACTTCAAACCAATAAAACTTGAAAAGCACACAGAAGGATGCTACATAATGATAGAGGGTACAACCCACGAGCAAGAAATATCTATCTTAAATATATATGCACCGAACACATGAGCAACGGGTTTTATAAAACAATTGCTATGCAAACTATAAGAAGACATAGACACTGACACATAGTGATAGACTTCAATAACCTACTAACAGCCCTAGGCAGAACATTGGAGCAAAAAACCAACAAGGAGATCTGGAACCTTAACATTCAACCAAATAGATCTAATAGACATCTACAGAACACTCCACCCAACAACTGCAGAGTATAGATTCAACTTATCAGCAGATGGAACATACTCCAAGATTGATCACATTCTCAGGCATAAATCAAGTGTGATTAAATTTCAAAAAGTTGAAATAATACCAAGCATCTTCTCAGGTCACAGTGGAATAAACATAAAATGGAATCCAACAATATATCCCCAAAATACACAAAAAAATGGACACTAAGCAACATGCTGCTGAATGACTTGGATAATATAGAAATTAAGACAAATAAAAAGATTCGTGAAAACAGACCCTTGAAATCAGTGATGAGAGGGAAATTTATAGTATTGCATGCTCATATCAAGAAAAGACAGAGATCACAAGTAAACAGTCTAATGTCACACTGAAGGGAGCTGGAAAGGCAAAAACAATTAAATCCTAATTTTAGTAGAAAAATCCAGATTACTATGATAAAGTCACAATTTCAGGTTATAGAAGACACATATATCATAGAAAAAAATCAACAAGACAAAAAGCTGATTATTTGAAAGGATAAATAAGATTGACAAACCCCTGATCAGATTGACTGGGGGACAAAAAAAAGGGGGAAAGAGAAAAAGCCTGAATAAACACAATTAGAAGTGAAAAATGTGATGTCACAACTGATCTCAAAAGAAATTCAAAAGATTATCAGAGATTGCTATGAACATCTGTGTGCAAATAAACTAGAAAATCTAGAAGAAATGGATGATTTACTGGCATCACACAGTCTCCCAAGGTTGAAACAAGAAGAAACTGAAACCCTAAACATACCAATAACAATCCAGGAAATCAACTCAGATATAAGAAACCTCCCCAGCAAAAAAATCCCTGGACTAGATGACTTCTTAGCTGAATTCTACAAGACATACAAGGAAGGGCTGATACCAATTTTATTGAAAGTATTCCATCCTTGTTTGGATGGAATACTTTAATTAAAATTATATGGAAACATAAACGACCACAAATAGCCAAAACAATCCTTAGCAAAAGTAACAAAGCAGGAGGGATCATACTTCTAGACTTCAAGTTTTACTATAAGGCTACAGTAATCAAAACAGCCTGGTATTGATACAAGAACAGGCACATAGACCAATGGAACATGATAGAGATTCCAGAAGCAAAGTCCTAATTTCTCAACCAACTCATCTTTGACAAAGTCTCCAAAAACAACCACTGGGGAGAGGAGAATTTATTCATTGAATGGTGTTGGGGAAACTGGCTGATCACGTGCAGAAAATGGAAGCAGGACCCTATCACCATACAAAAAATTAACTCTAAGTGGATCAAAGACCTAAACATAAAACCTCAAGCTATAAGAATCCTAGAAAGTGCAGGAGACATCCTTATGGGAATTGGAACTGGCAACCAGTTCCTGATCAGAACCCTAAGTGCCCATATCATAAGAAATGAGATAGACAAGTGGGACCTCATCAAACTGATAAGCTTCTGCAAAGCAAAAGAAACTTCCATCAAGAGAGCAGGGAGACAGCCCACAGAATGGGAAAAAAATATTTGCCAACTGTATATCTGACAAAGGCCTAATATAGTATTTACAAGGAACTCAAATGCACTAAAAGGAAGAAAACAAACAGCCTCATTACAAAGGGGGCAAAAGACATGAATTGACACTTCTCAAAAGAAGATATATGGGTAGCCAACAGACACATGAAAAGTGCTCAGCTTCACTAATCAGAGAAATGCAAATCCAAGCCACATTGAGTTACCACCTAACTCTCGTTAAGAATGGCCATCATTAATAAAACAAACAACAGATGCTAGCGGGGATGCAGAGTAAAAGGAATGCTTCTACACTGCTGGTGGGAATGCAAACTAGTGCAACCTCTTTGGAAAACAGTGTGGCGATTTCTGAAAGAACTAGGAATTGACCTTCCATATGACCCAACAATCCCCCTATTGGGAATATACCTGGAGGAACTCAAATCATTCTACTAAAAAAGATACCTGCACACATATGTTTGTTGCAGTTCTGCTCACAATAGCAAAAACATGGAACCAACCATGCTGCCCATCAAAGCTAGACTGGACTGAAAAAAGGTGGTACGTATACATAATGGAATATTATGCAGCCATGAAGAAGGACAAACATATGGACTTTGCAGCAACTCAAATGGATTTAGAGTTGATCATACTCAGTGATCTATCACAGAAACAAAGAACAGAGTACCATATATTCTCAGTCATAAGTGGATAAATATTATGAATAATTATCATAATACTATAAAAAAGGGATTGGCAGTAGTGGAAAACTGACAGGGGACAAGGGGTGGGATTGGCAGTTGAGGGAAACTGTCAGAGAAGGGGGGGCACACCTTATCAGCAAGGGTGCCTGCATAATGAACATTTGTGTACCTAACCCTGAATTGTACCCCATATCTTTAAATAAAAAATTTTTTAAAAAAAGTATACCAGGCAAACAAGAAGGAAGAAATTCTCATTTTATGAAGCTAATATCATCCTAACTCCTTTAGTGGCAAAAACCCAACAAGAAAAGAGAATTCCCTGATGAATATAGATGCAAAAATTCTCAACAAGATTCCCACAAATTGTATCTAACAGCTCATTTCAAGGATCATTCACCATCACCAGGCCAACTTCATTCCTGGAATGTAGGACTGGTTCAACACTCACAAGACCATAAACATAATTCAACACATTGACATCTGTAAAACCAAGAACCACATGAAATTAGAAAAAAAATTCAATAAAATCCAGCTCCCCTTCTTGATAAAAACCCTCAAACACCTAGGCACAGAAGGAATATTCCTCAAAACAATAAGAGCCATCTATGACAAACCTGCAGCCATCTATGACAAACCTGCAGCCATCTATGACAAACTTGCTTAATGGGCAGAAGCTGGAAGCATTCACCCTAATAACTAGAACAAGACAAGAATGGCCACGCTCACCCCTCCTATTCAGCATAATACTGAAAGTCCTAACCAGAGCAATCAGGCAGGAGAAGGAAATTAGGAGTATACAAACAGGAAAAGAGGAATTTGAGTTATTCCTCTCTTTGGATGGAAACATACCTAGAAAATCCTAGAGAATCTTTCAAAAATCTGCATGCACTGATAACTTTAGTATAGTCTTGGGATGCAATAATCAGTGTGCAAAAGACAGTTGCATTTTTGTACATCAACAGCTAGCAGACTGAGAACCAAATAAAAAACACAATTCCATTCACAATAACCACACACACAAAAATACTTTGGCATCCATTTAACCAGAGATGTGAGAGACAATGAGAATTACAAAATGCTGCTCAAAGAAATCAAGAATGATACAAACAAATGGAAAATCATTTCATGCTCATGGATCAGAAGAATCAATATTGTCAAGATGTCCATCCTATCCAAAACTATCTATAGATTCAATGCAATGCCCATTAATTTGCCAATATCATTCTTCACAGACCTAGTAAACACAGTACAGAATTTTATAAGGAAGCAAAAAAGAGCACAAATAACCAAAGCAATCCGCAGCAAAAGGAACAAATCTGAAAGTATCACTTTTCTGTATGTTAAACCATATTACAAGGCTACTATAACCAAAATGGCATGGCATTGATACAGGAATAGGCACATAGACCAGTAGATCAAGACATAGATTCTGGAAATAAAAGCATGGTCTCTCAACCCTAATCTTTAACAAAGCCATCAGTAAAAATCATTGGGGAAAGGAAATCATATTTAGCAAATGGTACTGGGAAAACTGGCTAGCCACATGCAGAAGAATGAAACGGGGCCTCTACCTATTATCATATACAAGAATCCACTCAAAATGGATCAAGAAGTTAAATGTAAAACCTCAAACTATAAGAATCTTAAAGTAGGGAACATCCTTCTGGATGTTGGAATAGGCAGTGAACTCATGGTTAAGTCCTCAAAAGCAAATGCAACAAAAACGAAAATAGATGGGTGGGACCTTGTCCAACTGAAAACTTTTGCAGAACAAAAAGAAACCATCAGGAAAGTAAAGAGACAGCTCACAAAATAGGAAAAAATATTTGCTAGCTGTGCATCTGACAAAGGCCCAACATCCAGGAACTACAGGGAGCTCAAAGAACTGAAAGGGAAAAACAATCCCATTAAAAAGAAGGCAAAGGCCATGAACAGGTACCTCTCAGAGACATACAGGCAGCCAACAGACTATGAAAAACTGCTCAGCCTCACTAATCAAATCACAGGGAAATGCAAATCAAAACCACAACCAAAACACCAATAAGGATGGCACAATCATTACCAAGTCAAAAAACAATGGAGAAAAGGGGACACTTTTATAATGTTGGTAGGAATGTAAGCTAGTTCAATCTCTGTGGAAAGCAGTGTGATGATTCTCAAAGAACTAAAAATTGACATTCTGTGTGATCAAGTAATCCCTCTCCTTGGAATATACCCAGAGGAACATAAATTGCTCTACTGAAAAAGACACCTACCTGCACATTTATTGCCACACTATTCACAATAGCAAAAACCAACTCAGATGCCCATCTAAGGTGGACTGGATAAATAAAATGTAGTACATATACACAATGGAATATTATGCAGTTATGAAGAAGTACAAAAATTACCATATTTAGCAAATGGTACTGGGAAAACTGGCTACCCACATGCAGAAGAATGAAACTGGGCCCCTACCTATCACCATATACAAGAATCCACTCAAAATGGATCAAGAAGTTAAATGTAAAACCTCAAAGTGTAAGAATCTTTGAGCAGCTTGGGTGCCTTTGCAGCAACTTGGGTGCAGTTGGAGACCATCATACTAAGTGAACCACCACAGAAACAAAGAACTGAATGCCACATGTTCTCACTCATAAGCAGGCCCTGAATACTAGTCTCACTAGCACAAGTGTAGCATGCAGATGCTGGGCTTTGCTAGGGGATGGAAGGAGGGAGTAGGGAGGGATGCTGGGCTTTGCTAGGGGATGAAAGGAGGGAGAAGGGAGGGGGGCACGTAACAACACAATGGTTACCTGGTCTGCTACCAAAGGGAGAGTGGCCCAGCTGGAAGCCCAGACTTTACCTGTATACAGTCTACTTACATAGCAAATTCTCACTTGTACCCTACAACTCAAATAAAATATAGAAACAGCACCCAAGTATGATTTTTAAAACAAGTAGAAGAATTAATAATTTGAAATCAATACTGAACTGATGCAGATAATTGGGATTAGCTAACAAGGACATTAAAGTGGTTGTCATAACTGTATTCAGTGCATCCAATAAGTTAGATGGAGGAATGGATGATATAAAAAATACTCAAGTTTAGTTTCTAGAGATGAAAACTACATCTGGGATGTGATATACACTGGATGGGATGAATGGAAGAATGAAGATAGAAAGGGAAAAGACTAGTGAACTTAAAAGATGTAGTGATAGAAACTCTCTGAAATGAAGCTCAAAAGAGATTGAAAAGCCAGACTCATGAGATGAGCATCAATTAGCTGTGAGACAATTTCAGGCAGCCTAAATACATGTAATTTTGAGTATCCCACAAGGGACAGAAGATATATAAAATATTTAAATAAATAATGGCTGAAAAAATTTTCAGATTTTATGAAAACTATAAACCAACAGATGAAAGAAGTTTAATGAACTCTCAAACAGAAGAAACAGAAAGAATACATGTCATAATAAAAAATGGCACATATTTGTATACCTAACCCTTAACTGTACCCCACAATATCAAAATAAAAAATATTGATCATAAAAAAATAAAAAAAATTTTTAAATGGCACTTCACAATCAATTTACTCAAAAGTAGTTAAGAGATTAAAAAATAAAGATGACAACAGGTTTGTCATCAGAAACAATGTAAATGAGAAAACAAAGCAGAAGGGGAAAGAAAATCTTAGAATTCGATACCCAGTGAATTATGTTTTAAAAAATGAAGGCAAAATAAAGATGTTTCAAATATCAAAAGCTGAAAGACTTTACCACTATCAGACATGAACTACAAGAAATGTTAAAGGAATTTTTTTGGGCAGAAGGAATTAATGAAATTAATAGAATTCGCATTATACAAAGTATAATGTTTGACTACAGTAGAATTAAGTTAGAAATCAATGAAAGAAACATCTGGAAAGTCCCCAAAAATATAGAATGTACATACTTCTAATTAATCCATGAGTCAAAAAAGAAAAGAGGGAAAAAGATATATTTGACCTTAATAAAAATGAGAACAGTGTATATTAGAATTTATAGGATTCAGCTAAAGCAGTATTTAGAGGGAAATTTTTAGTCAAAATGTGTATATTAGAAAAGAATGTTCTCAGTGACCTCAGCATCCACCTTAAGAAAATGGAGAAAGAAGAGCAAATGAATTACAAAGTAAGTAGAAAAAGGGAAAGAATGAAGATCAGGGTAGAAATAAATGAAAAACTAAACAGGAACAGAGAGAGAGGGAAGAGGAAGAGAGGAAGATAAAGGAAGTGGGGAGAGGGAGAAGAAGAGAATGAGAGAGAACGAGGGAGTATTGTGAACAACTTAATGCCAGTAAATTTGAAAAATTAGATGAAATATACAAAATCCTTGAAGGACATAAATTACTAGGGCTCTCTGAAGAAGAAATAGATCATCTGCATAGCCATATGTAAATAAAATTAATATTTAGTTGAACACCTTCCCATAAAGAAAATTCCAGTCTCAGATGGCATCCCTGTAGAATTTTGCATAATGTTTATGTATGAAATTGTACCAGAGCTATATGAAGTCTTTCTGAAAATTGAAGACAGAATAAAGCATTTTTGTTTAATTTACATTTTTAAATTTAAAAATACTTGATAAAGATTATATATATGCAAGGTATACAGCATGATGATCATATATATGTATACATTATGTAATGATTATCAGTCAAATTAACACATTCATCAGCACACATGCTGTACATTAGATTCCCAGAAGTTGTTTATCTTATAACTGAAAGTGTATATTCTTTATCAACATCTGATTTTTTTGCCCCTGAATAATATATTGTTGTATATATACACACCACGCACTGCGTTTTCTTTATCCATTAGTTTATTGACAGACATTTACATTGTTTCCACATCTTGGCTATTGTGGATGAATGTGGGGGGTGCAGATATCTCTTTGCGATATTGATTTAATTTCCCTTGAATATACACCCAGAAGTGGGATTGCTGGATTGTATGGCAGTTCTGTTTAAATTTTTTGAGAAGCCTCTGCACTGTTTTTCGTAATGTCTATGTTAATTTACATTCCCATCAATAGTGTACAGGGACTCTCTTTTTTCTACACCCTTACCAACACTTGGTTATCTCTTTTCTTTTTGATAGCAGCCATCCCAATAGTTTTGAGTTGATAATCTCATTATAGTTTTGATTTGTATTTTTCTGATAAATAGTGATGTTGAGCACCTTTTCATAACCTGTTGCCCATATGTATGTTTTCTTTGGAAAAAAAAATTTTATAGCTGGATGCAGTAGAAGGTACCAGCTACTTGTGAGTTTGAGGGAGGAGGATTGCTTGAGCACAGGATTTCTGGGTTGTAAGTATACTATGCTAATTGGGTGTCTGTACTAAGCTTGGTATTAGTATGGTGACTTCCTGGGAGTGGGGGACCACCAGGTTGCCTAAGGAGGGCTACCAACCCATTTGGGAAACATAACAGGTCAAAAATATCATGAGAATCAGAATTAAACATTAATAATGCTTTTTCTTCTCTAATCTGGTAGGACAGTGAGACAGAATCATCCTATTAAAAAAATAGTCTTCTTAATGCATAATAGTTTTACATATTTATGGGGTACATGTGACATTTTGATACATACAATGTGTAATGATCAAATCAGGGTATTTAGGATATTCATCATCTTAAACACTTAATCATTTCTTTGTGTTAGGAACATTTCAGATCTTCTAGCTGTTTTGAAATATACAATATATTCTTGTTAACTGTAGTTATCCTACTGTGCTGTTGAAAACACTAGAACTTATTCCTTCTATCTAACTATATGTTTGCACCCATTGACCAACCTGTCTTCATTTACCCAATTTTATTAGCCTCTGGTAACCATCATTCTATTCTCTACCTTCATGAGATTCACTTTTTTAACTTTCACATATGAGTGAGAATATGTGATATATGTCTTTCTATGCCTAACTTAGTCTAGTTTCATTCACGTGCTACAAATGGCAGAATTTCATTCTTTTAATGACTGAATAGTATTCCATTGTATATATGTGAGGGGCTCCCCCCAAAACCTTGAACTTATTTATAAAAAATTGTGTATTTTTACATTTTTTTTACATGTTTATACTTCAGTCACCTTCAAAGTATACCTGTATCGAGGCAGAAGGATTGCTTGAGCACAGGATTTCTGGGCAGTAGTGCACTATACTGATTGGGTGTCTGTACTAAACAAAGACAATACACCTATCGGGACACCTTTCCCACTAAAAATAGTTTTTGAACTCACCAATTTTGATGCCTTTTAGTGCTTCTGCTGTTTTTTGTTTCACCTCTTCCACATTGGCAAAACGTTTTCATTTGGGGAATTTTTTCATGCAGAGAAAGAAAAAAAGATGGCTTGGGGCGAGATTGGGTGAATAGGGAGGGTGGGGTATGGGGGTCTTGCCATTTTTCTTCAAAAACTGCTGAATACTGCACAATGTGGGCAGGTGCACTCATAAGTCACCCATGTAAAATTGGCAAACACATTGAAAAAAATCTCCAAAAAATTTACTGAAAGTGAACATAGCCTCTCAAAACAACACTAACTAGTACACTGATGCTGATGTGTTCCTAGAACACTTGCCTAGTGGGTAAAGCCAGTACCAAAAGGGACCCACACTCCAAAAAATAATTCTGAGTTTTTTTGGGCCCCCCCTCATATACCAAATTTATTTATTTATTTATTTCTATCTTTTAAGGGGGAATTTAGTCTGTTTACATTTAGGGTCATTATTGATAGGTGAGGGCTTATTCTTGTCATTTTGTTAATTGTTAATTTCTAGTTATTTGTATATCCTTTGTCTCTTCCTTTCTCTATTATCGTATTACAGTTTAGTGGGTTTCTATAGTGGTAACATTTGAGTTCTTTTTTTCCCCTCATTTTTATGCCTGCTTTATAAGTGAGTTTTATACATTAGTGTGTTTTCATGATGGTCAGCATTTTCCTTTCACTTCCAGATCTATGACTTCCTTAAGCATTTCCTTAAACTGTTTAATGATGATGAATCCCTCAGTTTTTGCTTGTCTTGAGAAGACTATTTCCCTTTATTTTTGAAGGATAGCTTTACTTCATATAGTATTTTTGACTGACAGTTTTTTCTTTTTGCACTTTGAAAATATAATCATTTTTCACCTGGCCTGTAATGTAAAGTTTCTTCTGAAAATGCCACTTTTAGTCTCATGGGGATTCCCTTATATGAGTTTTGATGTTTTTCTCTTGCTGCTTTTAGCATTATCTGTTTGTCTTTGTCTTTTGACAGTTTGATTATAATGTGTCTTGGAGACATTTTTGAATCCAATCTATCTGGGTAACTTTGAGCTTTCTGTATCTGGATGTCTTTATCTCTTGCAAGACTTGGGAAGTTTTCAGCTATCATTTTGTTACATTTTCTGTGCCTTTGCCTATCTTTTCTTCTGTGGAATGCCCAAAACTTGAATATTTTGTTGCTTGTGGTGTTTCATACGTCACGTAGGCTTTCTTCATCCTTTTTATTCTTTATTTTTATCTGACTGGGTTATTTTAAAATAATTTTTTCAAATTTAAAAATTGTTTCTTTTACTTGATCTAGTCTATTGTTGACACTTGTGGTCACCTATTTTATTTTAGTCATTGAATTCTTCAGTTCCAGGATTTCTATTGAGTTGTTTTTGCAAATATTGATTTCTTTGTTGAATTTTTTCATTCAGATCATGAATTGTTTTCTTGATATCTTTGTATGGTTATCTGTGTTCTCCTGTATCTTGCTGAGCTTTTAAAATGTCATTTTGCATTCTTTTTTAGGCATTTTATAGACTTCTTTTTTGTTGAGATCTGTTGCTGGAGAATTATTGTGTTTATTTGGAGGTGTCATACTTTTATTTTTTTAAATGTCTTTGTGTCCTTAATGTTGATACTCATGCATCTGATGTAACTGTCATGTCTTCCAACTTTTTTGGCTGGCTTTCATAGGGAAGTATTTTTTCTTATAGCTGTATCTATAGTGTTTATTTAGTAAGACACTTTGTCTTTTATTACAGGTGTGTGCAGTAGTTTAATCTCTGTGATTTCTTTTGCTATAATCAACATCATTGGTGTTTGTGATTTCTAGTCTGTTGTGGCTGTGGTGAGGCTTTTTTGGGACATCAGGCCCCAGTGGTGATAGTGGTAGGCCAAACATGCTGTTTCAGGTCTCTGGGGTGGTGTATGTAGACAGTGGTTGTAGTCAGTGGGTTAAGGCAGGTCAATACTTGAGCCTTAGTTGGGTACTCACAATGGCAAGGGTCCTTGGCTCCCTGAGTGGCCTGTGTGGGGTTGGCAATGGCAGTAGTAATGGTAAGACAACCCTTGGGCCTAGGTGGCACATGTGTGGGTTACTGTTACTGTGGTAGACTAGGCAGGCAAGTCACCAGACCTCTAGAAGGTGAATGCTGGTAGATGCTGGCAGCAGTGATAGTGGAAGAACTGGTGTGCCCATCCTCAGTTTCTCAGGAAGAGTACATGGATACTGGTGGTTGAAGATGGGGTGGGTTGACCCCTAGGTCCCTGGGGTGTATGTGGGTGCTGTGTGTTTCTGTACTTCGGCCCTTGGAAGACATGCACAGGCACCAGTGTCAGTGGCGGGGTCAGGACAACCTGTTTTCAGGCCTTACAAAGGTGTACATGGGTACAGGCTGTGGTGGGCAGGCTAGGTTGATTCCCAAGCCCCCAGACAGTATACTTGGGCACTAATGGCAGTGGGTGGAGCAGACGTGTCCTTAAGTCCCCTATTGGTGCATGCAGGCACTGGTGGTAGCAGGTGGTATGGGTCCATCTGTTGGCCCCTGCATTTGGGTGCTGGCAGCAGCAGTGGGTGGCCAGGCCTGTCTTTGGGCTTCCCAGTGGTGCACAGGAGCACTAGTTGTGGTGGTGGGATGGGCGGGTTGATCCTCAGAGTCTTGGATGAAGTACTCGGGCAGTGGTGGCAGTGGGTGGGATGGGTCTGTTTTTAGGCTCTGGGATGGTGACTGGGTGGACTGGTACCCAGACTCCATGAAGGTGTGTATAGATAAGCATCAGCTCTTCTGCTGGGCAGGGTGATTTGAGGTTGTTTTCAGTGGCAATGGCTGCTAGAAGGCAGCTGTCAGGCTTTGGGGTGTACATCTTTGGCTATCTTTGTCCCGGGGCAGCCTCTCTAGGCACTGTACTGCCTGTTCCTTGGGCTTTAGAACACTGCATGCTCTAGAGTTCTGGGCAGGTCACACCACTGGATTCAGCTGGTGTCATGATGCCGGTACTGTTTAGGTGGACATGGGAGAGGATGTCATCTGGCTTCAAGGATATGGAGATACAGGGGCTGTTGGGTCCTGGGGAAGGATGTAGTCTTCTAGGTATTGGGCCCTTAAAATGGTGCCATGCTGCAACAGCTTGGGTTTTTTTGGGTTGGAGGTAGTGCATGGGACCCAGCACAAACTCCTTCTCTAGAACAGTGCTGTCACATGGACTTCAGGCAACTGCTTGTACTAGTTCTAGGTCCTGCTAGTGCTGTTAGACTTTTCTGTGGGTAGGATTGCTGAAGTCTGCAATGGGGGTTTGTATTGTTTGGGATCTCTTGCTTACCTTTTCCCTGACTTGGGGGGTTTCTCCTGTCTCGAAGCTGATCCCAGTTGAGCCAGCTGCTTCACGTCTCTCCTCTCATGCCTTAGAAATTCCGTCACTTCCATGCTGAATTCCAGTTTTCTCTCTTAGATGTTGTATTTGATATGTGGTTATTTATTCACTAATTTGGTCCTTCTTTGTGGAGGAGGGGAGTGCTGGGTACACATAGTTAGCTATCTTGAAACCCCCTATATTCCCTTTTAGGATTTCTTTTCAGTTGCACCAGAGAATTAAATTGGTGTAAGACAGATCAACATAAGAGAAGAACTCAAATTTATTTGATACAAATTTTACATGGCATGGATGTCTTCATAAAGTAATGAAGACCCAAAGAATCAGAGAGTCAATGACTTGTACACTGACTTGGACCAAAAAAAAAAGTAAGTTGTGAAAATGCAACAAAATTATGTGGGGAGGCTTAAAAGATAAAAGTTATTTTAACAATTTCTGTAAATCTTTTGGACTCAGTTTTCCTTATTTAGTGATAAAAATGTTGCTTTTCTTCTGGTATGAGGAGAGCATCTTTCACATAGGCTTTTAAGAAACAGAAGGGGATTCTCAGGAAGATGGTGGCAGAACCAGTTGGACTAAGTGAGTCCCAGTGTGAGTTTAGTGAGTATATGGAAAATTTTGTTGGTAAATAAGTGGGTGTGTGGCTGCCTGAATGAGTGTGGACCCAGGAGCAAGTGGCTAGGGCTCTCCTGGTGAAGCGGCTGGTGGTGCAGCTGCTCTGTTTTGTCTCTAGTGCTTCCTGGGATGCAGAAACCAAGCATTTAAAAAAACTCAACAAAGCTCTTCCCAGGAAGAAGCTGCTAGGAGAGACTGCTGTCTCCAGGTTCTGCCTCACCACTGCAGCCGGACTGGACACTGGCAGCAAGGGCTGCAGAGGGAGAACAGGAAGGGAGCCCAGAGTCAGAGCCTCACTGGAGAAGATGAAAGAATCACCTGCCACCATTTTGAAAACGGAGCAGGAAAGTGCTCCTGCTTGCTCACTACAGAGCAATAGACTCGAGCCTATCTCTGTGACCTGTGGATTAACTACTCAGGGTTTGATTGTGACCCAGAGGGAATATCCTGAAAACACAAACTCCAGAGGGACAGGACGAGTGCTGAGTCTCAGGCACTCTAACCCCACCCTGAGTCAGCCTTGGGACAAAGAGTGTGGCAAGAAAAGGACAAGGAAGACCCCCAAAAAGATCAGTGGTGTGTCTGGGGCTGTGACCCAACTCCCTTCTCCTCAGCAATCCTCTGAATGTCAGAGCCACGCAGCTGAACCTAGGAGGACTCTGCTCAGAGCTCAAACAATGGAAGTTACCAAAAACTGGCCCCAGAGTACAATGGGGATTAGAGATAAACCTAGCTGGAGTGTCCCCCCACCAGTACCTGGAGAAGAGACAATCCTGTGCCTCCCCATTGGAGAGGATCCCGCAGACCATACGAGAGTGGGAAGGGATGACTGAAGACCCACCACCCCCTCCTCCTATCCTGGACCGGACACTGGGGAGATTGTGAATGAGGCCACGCTCTGCAGGAGACAGCAGAGGGACAGCTGAGAGGAACAAGCACAGAACCTGCCACAAGAGGGCAGATTTCTTTTTAATTGTTTCTAAATTTTTAAATAGTTTTCCTTTGTGCATTTGTTCAATCTGCATCCTCTCCAAACCTTTTTTTCCTTTCATTTTTTGTTTTCTGCTTATGTGTGTTTGTGAAGGATTAAGTGTTTATCTTTCAGGTACTTTGTTTCTTTTACTTTTTTTCTCTTTTTTTAAACTTAGTGTGTTTGTGAATACATGGGTGAGGTTTTGATTTGAATTCCATTTTTTCTTTTCTCTTCTTTCATTTTGATTTGTGTGTCTGTTTGTGTGTGTGTGTGCCTGTGTGTGTGTTTGGTTTTTCTGTTTTTGTTTTGTTTTGCTTTGTTGTTATTCCAGTTTGTTTTGGTGTGTGTGTATGTATGTGTTTAATTGTTTTTTGCTTTTGTTCTTTTTTTTTGGTTGAGTTGGAGTCTCACTCTGTCTCCCAGACTGGAGTGCAGTGGCATGCTTCCAGCCACCACAGCCTCAACCTGCTGGGCGCCGGTGATCCTTTCACCTTAACCTTCCAAGTAGCTGGAGCTACAGGCATGCACTACCATGCCTGGCTAATTTTTATGATTTATTGTAGAAACGAGGTCTTGCCAAGTTTCCTGGATGGGTCTTGAACCCGCGGGCTCAGGCAATCCACTCACCTCGGCCTTGCAAAGTGCTGGGATTACAGGCTGAGCCACCAAGCCTGGACTTTTATTTTTTAAAATTTGTGTCCATCTTATTTTATTTTACTTTTCTCTGTTCTTCACATTGCTATTACTGTACTTTGGACTGGGATGCACACAATACCCATTGCATCTTCATATAGGGTGGTGGTGGGGAGTAGGTCTCAGGATACCATACTATAATCAGTGAACATTGTGATTTGCAAGTAGTTTCTGAATCCTAGTTCCCCATCCTCCACATTATTCGACTCTCAAAACTACAAGAGACAGACAACAAAGCTTCCCACTCACAGTCCTGTTTCAAAATAGAACAAATTCAGAGCCCTGATCAGGGAAGAATGGAGGACTGTGCAAATATCAGAAGTGAAAA
Organism: Carlito syrichta; assembly: GCF_000164805.1. NCBI lineage: Eukaryota > Metazoa > Chordata > Mammalia > Primates > Tarsiidae > Carlito > Carlito syrichta. Next base: position 106,373 of record NW_007246970.1, read on the forward strand.
CCTCCCCCACTGCCACTGAATAATGGAACTAAATAGAAAAGAAAGAGATCTATCACAAGTGAAGAAAGTCAATAAAAGAACATAGATAATTTCCAGTGTTACAAAGAGAAAACACTTGAAAAATCAGACCTCAGAGCTCAAACAATGAAAGTTACCAACAACTGGCCCCAGAATACAATGGGGATTAGAGAATGGATGGAAAGAGTGAATAAGTTTCAAGCAAGACAAGAGGCAACACTGAAAGAACTTGTAACAGAGATTTTGGTCATACAAAATTTTGTCCAGGAAGTAAATAACAAGATGACAAGTAAGGAAAGCAGAATTAATCAAGCAGAAGAAATAATCTCAGAACTTGAAGACCAAAGCATGAATTTAACCCTATCTGCAAAAGAAAAAAGAAAAAACATAGAAAGAAAACTTTCAGAAAGAAAGAACAAAGCCTCCAAGAGATGTGCGATTATACCAAGAGGCCAAACTTATGCCTGATTGGTATTCCAGAAGAAGAAAGGGAAATGGAGAACACCTTGGAACAAGTATTCCAGGAGGTTATCCAAGATAACTTTCTGCATCTCACCAAAGATATGACTATCCAAACACAAGAGATACAGAGAATCCCTGCAAGACATCAAAGGAGACGACCCACCCCTAGACACATAGTAATTCACCTACACAAAGTAGGCACAAAAGTAAAAAATCCTAAAGGCAGCAAGAGAGAAAGGTCGCACTACTTACTGGGGAAAACCAATCAGAATAACAGCAGGCATATTAGCAGAAGCACTACAAGCTAGAAGGGATTGGAGTCCAGTACTCAAAATCCTCAAAGATAAATAATTTCAACCAAGAATTTTTTTTTTTTTTTTTTGCTGGAACAGCAATGCGCCTTTATTTCCACATTGGAAATTTTTTTTTAATCAGTATTTTTTATTATGATTTTGTGGGGTACAGTTAAGGGTTAGGTGT
>NW_007246971.1:0-3430 GCF_000164805.1 Carlito syrichta
CTAAGAATGAGGCAGGAAATTCTGTAATGGGAATCCTCATATACAGAACACTACAGGACCTATTGCAATGGAAGAATATGGATTCTTGGTTACACGAGTCCTCCATCCCAAAAAGCTACAGAGCCTCTTGCTAAGAGATAACCACTAATCAGGTTTTGGGCGTAGGAATCTGGATAATGGGAGTCCCCATATACAGTAAACAGCACTGTTCACTGCTAAGGAAAATAAGGAATTTGGTTTACACATGTCCTCAATCCCCCCAAAAAACTTCAGTGTGTCGTTTTAAGGGTAAACACGAATTTCAGTTTTAGAAGCCTAATTTAGTGAAATGAAATACTCATATACAGGGAACTGCACGGACTTTTCCTACGAAAGAATAAGGAATCTGGGTGACAAGTGTTTGCAATCCCCAAAAACTTACACAGCGTCTTCCAAAGGTCTAAACAAGCATCAGGGTTTTCAGCATATTTTAAGCACGAATCTGGGGAAATGGAGTCCTTCTATACAGGCAACTACATGGCCTTTTGCTAAGAAAGAATAAGGAATAAGGTTTACACGAGTCCTCAATCCCAAAAATCCACAGGGAACCTTGGAGTGGGCTAAAAAAGAATCAGAGTTTCAAAACAGGATCTATGTTATGAGAGTCCTAATATACAGGAAAACACACCACCCCTTGCCAAGGAAGAAAAAGAATCAGGGTTATAGCAGTCCTCAGTCCATATATCTGGGAAACGGAGTAATTATATACAGGCAACTGCATGTTTGTTGCAAAAAATAAGGAATCTGGGTTATATGAGTCCTCAGTCCTGACAATCTACAGGGCACCTTGCTGACGGCTAAAGAAGAATCAAGGATTCGAGGCATGAAAGTGTGTAATAGCAGTCCTCATATGCAGAAAGCTACATGGCCTCTTGCTAAGAAAAAAGAAAAATCTGTTTTATGCGGTTCCTCTAGCAAAAAATCTACACGGGGTCTTACTAAGGGTAAACAAGAATCAGGTTTCCAAACAGGAATATTGGGAAAGAGAGTCCTCACATACAGGACACTATATGGCCTCCAACTAAGGACGAATAAAGAATCTTTTTTGCACGAGTCCTAAATCCAAAAACTTCCCAGGGTGTCTACTATGAGACAAACAAGAAACAGGGCTTCGAGATCCCCACATGTTTCGGAGCAATTTAGCATGCGGATATTACGAATCGGTCATTTCAGGACTGCAGCAACATCCTCGTCCTCTTGAAAGTTGTAAACGGGTATCGGGCACTCCAAGTCCGTTAGGTTCCTTTGAACAACTAAAAGGCCAGATTCCAGGACAAAAAGAATCTTCTTGCCATATTTGGATGTAACTCTGGTCTTAAGGTCAACCCTGTAATCCTTCCCCTTCCGTGTCACTTTTGATTTTGAGAGGGGACAAGGATTTTGCAGTTGCCAAATGTTTAGTACGTAGTTTTAAAGTTAACGTGGAATCAATGATTCCACGTCCCTAGGAAACTTCTGGGCATTGTCTTTTTGTATACAGTGTTGGGAATCCACATCAACAGGGAACATCAGGGCATCTGCTGAGAATGAAAAAAATATCCGATTCTAGGAGTTCTCATTATCCGGAATCTCCAGGGCCTCTTGATAAGGTTTAATCAGCAATCTGGGCTTCTGGGTGCCTACGTTTTTCAGAGCTACTTGCACCATGGATGCGCTAAATCTGTCAGTACAGATCCACAAGAACTTTCTGGTCCTCTTGCCAGTTGTAATCAGTTCTTTGGCCCTACAAATCCATTTGTATCCTTGGAACATCTACGACCATAAACATGTTCCCCAGAATCAAAAGGCATATTGGCACAAAATCCCTCGATTGAGGCGACCTCAAGCTACAGAAAAATCTTGTGGTTGGGCAGGTCGGAATTGAGATGTTTGTTTTGAAGATTCCACATTTTGGGGAGGTCTTTTGAAGGGGAACCAGGAAACTTGGGTTCCAGTTCTCAAAGAACATTATGGGCGTCTATCTCTTGATATCCAAACAACTGGAATTCTCGGCAACTAGGAACTGTCTCGGCATCCTACAGAGTTTAGCGGGATTCTGGGTAATGGGAACTGTCATATACAGGAAACTACACGTCATATTCTAAGGAAGTATAAGACATCTCTGTTATATGAGTACTCAAACCCAAAAACTACAGGCCATCTTCCTCAGAGGTAACCAGGAATCAGGATTTTGAAGTAGGAATCTGGGTAATGGGAGTCCTCACATACACGAAACTTCACTGCCTATTGCTAAGTAAGACTGAGGAATCTGCGTGTCCTCAATCCAAAATATCTTCAGGTTGTCTTGCTATGGGTAGACACGAATCAGGGTGTTTTAAACATGAATCTGGGGAAATGCAGTCCTTATATACAGGCAACTACATGACCTTTTGCCAAGAAAGAATAAGGAATCTGGTTTACACGAGTCCTCAATCCCAAAAATCCACAGGGAACCTTGAAGTGGGCTAAAAAAGAATCAGAGTTTCAAAACAGGATCTATGTTATGAGAGTCCTAATATGCAGGAAAACACACCACCCCTTGCCAAGGAAGAAAAAGAATCAGGGTTATAGCAGTCCTCAGTCCATGTATCTGGGAAACAGAGTACTCATATACAGGCAACTGCATGTTTGTTGCAAAAAATAAGGAATCTGGGTTATATGAGTCCTCAGTCCTGACAATCTACAGGGCACCTTGCTGACGGCTAAAGAAGAATCAGGGATTCGAGACATGAATGTGTGTAATAGCAGTCCTCATATGCAGGAAACTACAAGGCCTCTTGCTAAGAAAGAAGAATCTGTTTTACGTGGTTCCTCTAGCAAAAAATCTACACGGGGTCTTACTAAGGGTAAACAAGAATCAGGTTTCCAAACAGGAATATTGGGAAAGAGAGTCCTCACATACAGGACACTATATGGCCTCCAACTAAGGACGAATAAAGAATCTTTTTTGCACGAGTCCAAAATCCAAAAACTCCCCAGGGTGTCTGCTATGGGACAAACAAGAAACAGGGCTTCGAGCTCCCCACATGTTTCGGAGCAATTTAGCATGCGGATATTACGAATCGGTCATTTCAGGACTGCAGCAACATCTGGTCCTCTTGAAAGATGTAAACGGGTATCTGGCACTCCAAGTCCGTTAGGTTCCTCTGAACAATTAAAAGGCCAGATTCCAGGACAAAAAGAATCTTCTTGCCATATTTGGATGTAACTCTGGTCTTAAGACAAAAAGAATCTTCTTGCCATATTTGGATGTAACTCTGGTCTTAAGGTGAACCCTGTAATCCTTCCCCTTCCATGTCTCTTTTGATTTTGAGAGGGGACAAGGGTTTTGTAGTTGCCAAATGTTTAGTACGTAGTTTTAAAGTTAACGTGGAATCAATGATTCCATGTCCCTAGGAAACTTCTGCGCATT
>NW_007246971.1:3809-9331 GCF_000164805.1 Carlito syrichta
GGCAAATCAGAATTGGGTTGTTGTGTTTTGAAGATTCCACATTTTGGGGAGGTCTTGTGAAGGGGAACCAGGAATCTTCATTTCCAGTTTGAAAAGAATATTATGGGCATCTGTCTCTTGATATCCAAACAACTGGAATTCTTGGCAACCAGGAACTGTCTCAGCATCCTACAGAGTGAAGTGGAGTGCTGGGTAATGGGAATTGTCATATACAGGAAACTACACATCATATTTCTAAGGAAGTATAAGGAATCTTGGTTATGTGTATCCTCAGACCCCAAAACTACAGGCCGCCTTCCTCAGAGGTAACCACGAATCAGGATTTTGAAGTAAGAATCTGGGTAATGGGAGTCCTCACATACAGGAAATTTCACTGCCTATTGCTAAGTTAAGACTGAGGAATCTGCGTTACTCATGTCCTCAATCTCAAAAGAGCTTCAGGTGGTCTTGCTATGGGCTAGACACGAATCAGGGTGTTTTAAGCATGAATCTGAGGAAATGCAGTCCTTATATACAGGCAACTACATGATATTTTGCCAAGAAAGAATAAGGAATCTGGTTTACACGAATCCTCAATGCCAAAATTCTACAGGGCATCTTGGAAAGGGCTAAAAAAGAATCAGAGTTTCAAAACAGGATCTATGTAATGAGAGTTCTATTATACAGGAAAATACACGGCCTCTTGTCAAGGAAGAAAAAGAATCGGGGTTATAGCAGTTCTCAATCCTAAAAATCAACAGGCCATCTGCTGTGTGATAAACAGGAATCAGAGTTTAAAAGCTGCACCATAGGTAATAGCATTCCTCATATACAGAATCAACACGATCTCTTGCTGAGGAGAAATAAGAAACCTGTTTCACACGGTTTCTACGTCACAATATCTACATGACATCTTTCTAATGGCTAAACTAGAATCAGAGTTTCCAAACAGGGTTCTTTTGAAATGTAGTCCTCATACACAGGACATTACATGGCCCATCGCTATGGAAGAATATGGAATCTGTGATACACTAGTCTCCAATCCGAAAACTTGTCAGGGTGCTTTGCTCTGGGATAAAGAAGAAGCAGGGCTCCGAGCTAGTCTCATGTTTCGGAGATATTTGGCTTGTGCGTATTATGAATCAGTCTTTTCAGGACTCCAGCAACATTCTGGTCCTCTTGAGAGTTGTAAACGTATATCTGGTATTACAAGTCCCCTCGGTTCCTCGGGACAACTAAGGCCAAATTCCTGGAACAAATGTATCTTCTTGCCATATTTGGATATAACTCATGTCTTAGATGAACTTGACAATCGTTCAATTTCTGTTTGTACTTTTATTTGGAGAGGGGCCGACGGTTTTACAGTTGCCAAATATTTAGTAGGAATTATTAAAATGTCACCAGGAATCATGGATTTCACGTCCGTAGGATAAAACTGGGCATCTGCATTTTTGTATACAGAGTTTTGGGAGTCACATAGACAGGGATAATAAGGTCATCTTGCTGTGAACGAAAAGGGAATCCAGTTCTTGGAGTTCTCAATCACCTAAATCTACAAGGTCTCTTGATAAGGTGTAATCAGCAATCTGGGCTTCTATTTCGCCACACTTTTAGGGTGTCCTTTGAAAAGGGAACCCGGAATCTTGGGTTCAAATTCAACAAGAACTTTTTGGGAGTCTTTCTCTTGATAGGCAATCAACTGGAATTCTAGGTCACCAGGAAATGTCTCTGCATCTTGGTACGAATGAAGCAGGAATTTCTGTAATGGGAATTCTCATATACAGAACAGTACAGGACCTATTGCTATGGAAGAATAAAGAATCTTGGTTACACAAGTCCTCCATCCCAAAAAGCTACAGAGCCTCATGCTAAGAGATAACCACCAATCAGGTTTTGGGAGTAGGAATCTGGATAATGGGAGTCCTCATATACAGGAAACAGCACTGTCCACTGCCAAGGAAGAATAAGGAATCCGGTTTACACGTGTCCTCAATCCTCAAAAAAATTTCAGTGTTGCGTTCTAAGGGCTAAACACTGTTTTCGGTTTTAGCAGTATAATCTAGGGAAATGTAAACCTCATTTACAGGCAACTGCACAGACGTTTCCTAAGAAAGAATAAGGAATCTGTGTGACATGTGATCTTAATACCCCCCAAAATACACGACGTCTTCCTATGTTATAAACAAGCATCAGGTTTTGACGCATGTATCTTGGAAAGGGAGTACTTATATACAGGCAATTGCACGGTTGTTACTAAAAATAAGGAATCCAGATTATTCGAGTCCTCAGTCCTGAAAATCTACAGGGCATCTTGCTGACGGCTAAAAAAGAAGAATAAGGGATTCGAGCCATGAATGTGGGTAATAGCAGTACTCATATACAGGAAACTACACGTCATAATGCTAAGGAAGAAAAAGTAATCTTGTTTGCATGAGTACTCAATTCCAAAAAGTACAGGCCGTCTTCCTAAAAGGTAAACACGAGTCAGGTTTTGAAATAGGAATCTGAGTAATGGGAGTCCTCACATACAGTAAACTTCCCTGTCTATTGCTAAGTAAGAATAAGAAATCTGCATTACTCGTGTCCTCAATCCCCAAAATCTTCAGGCCGTCTTGCTGTAGGCTACACCCGAATCAGGGTGTTTTAAGCATGAATCTTCAGAAATGGAGTCCTTATATACAGGCAACTACATGACCTTGTACTAAGAAAGAATAAAGAATCTGGATTACAGGAGTCCTCAATCCCAAAAATCTACAGGGTATCTTTGAAAGGGCTAAAAAGGAATCAGAGTTTCAAAGGGGGATCCATGTATGTAGAGTCCTAAGATATAGGAAAATACACTGCCCCTTGACAAGGAAGAAAAATAATAGGGGCTATAGCAGTCCTCAGTCCTAAAAATCAAAAGGCCATCTGCTGTGGGCTCAGCAAGAATCAGGGTTTAGAAGCTGCAACATAGGTAAAAGCAGTTCTCATATACAGAATTTACAAGATCTTTGCTAAGGAGAAGTAAGAAACCTGTTTTATACGGATCCTCCATCATAATATCTACATGACATCTTGCTAAGGGCTGAACAAGAATCAGAGTTTCCAAACAGAATACTGGGGAAAGCGAGTCCTCATATAGAACACACTATATGGTCCCTCGCTAAGGAAGAATAAGGAATCTGTGATACACGATTCCTCAATTCGAAAAATTCTCATGATGCCTTCTACAGGAAAAACGAAATCAGGACTTCAAGTTCGTCTCATGTTTCGGAGATATTTGGCTTTTGGGTATTATGAATCAGTCATTTCAGGACTCCAGCCACATTCTGGTCCTCGTGAGAATTGTAAACGTGTATCTGGTAGTACATGTCCCTTAGGTTCCTTGGACAATTAAGGCCAGATTCCCGGAACAAATGTATCTTCTTGCCGTATTTGGATGTAAATCTGGTCTTAAGATGAACTTGGTAACCCTTAAATTTCCGTTTATTTTTTATTTGGAGAGGGACCGAGGGTTTTGCAGTTGCCAAATATTTAGTACGTTTATTAAAATGTAACCAGAATTTTGATGGGTATTGCATTGAATTTGTAGATTGCCTTAGGTAAGATGGACATCTTCACAATATTGATTCTTCTGATCCATGAGCATGGGATATTTTTCCATTTGTTTGTGTCAACTTTGATTTCTTTGAGCAAAGTTTTGTAGTTTTCTTTGTAAAGGTCTTTCACATCTCTGGTTAGGAAGATGTCAAGGTATTTCAATTTTTTTGTGGCTATTGTGAATGGAATTGTGCTTTTTATTTGGGTTTCTGTTTGTTTATTATTGGTGTAGAGAAATGCGATTGTCTTTTCTACATTTATTTTGTATCCTGAGATTTTGCCAAAGGTCTTTATCAGTGTAAGGAGGTTTTTGACAGATTCTCTCGGGTTTTCAAGGTATACAATCATGTCGTCTGCAAAGAGAGATGACTTGCCTTCCTCTTTTCCTATTTGGATACCCCTGATTGCCTTCTCTTCTCTGATTGCTCGAGCCAGGACTGCCAATACGATGTTGATCAGGAGGGGTGAGAGTGGGCATCCTTGTCTTGTTCCAGTTTTCAGGGGAAATGGTACATATACACGATGGAATAGTACGCAGCCATTAAAAAAGAACAAAATCATGAATTTCGCAGCAACCTGGATGGAACTAGAGTCTATAATACTGAGTGACCTCTCACAGAAACAAAGATCTGAGTCTCATATGTTCTCACTCATATAATGGACCTTAAACATCCAATGCAATAGTATACAAAAATGACTGACCGTACTGGGAAACTATGGTGGGGAGAGGGAGATGGGATTAACAGTAGCAAATATCTGTCTGGGAACGGGGAAACACCACATATCAACAGGGTGCCTGAATGAAACGCAATTGTATACCTAACCCTTAACTGTACCCCACAAATTCACAATTAAAAAAAATATAACCGGGAATCATGAATTCCACGTCCCTGGGAAACATCTGTGTATCTGCAATTTGTATACAGAGTTCTGGAATCCACATAGACAGGGAAAATCTGGGCATCTTGCTGAGAAGAGAACGGGAATCCGGTTATTGGAGTTCTCAATCGACTTAATTTACAAGGTCTCTTGATAAGGTTTAATCAGTAATCTGGGCTTCTATGTCGCCATATTTTATGGTGTCTTTTGAAAAGGGAACCAGGAATCTTGGGTTCCCTTTCCACAAGAACTTTATGGGAGTCTTTCTCTTGATATCCAAGCAACTGGAATTCTAGGTCACAAAGAAATATCTTGGCGTCTTGCTGAGAATGAAGCAGGAATTTCAGTATTGGGAGTCCTCATATACAGAACACTACACGGACTATTGCTAGAGAAGAATAAGGAATCTTGAATACACTAGTCCTCCATCCCAAAAACCTACAGAGCATCTTGCTAAGAGATAACACCCACAGGTTTTGGGTGTAGGAGTATGGATAATGGGAGTCCTTATATAAAGGAAACTGCACTTTGTTTTGCTAAGGAGGAATAAGAAATCTGGTATACACGTGTCCTCAATCACCAAAAACACTTCAGCGTGTCTTGCTAAGTGCTAAACACGAATTTGGGTTTTTGAAGAATAATCTAGGGAAATGAAATGCTCATATACAGGCAACTGCACGGACTTTTCATGAAAAGAATAAGGAATCTGGGTCATATGTGTTTCAATCCAAAAAAAACTCCACGGCTTCTTCCTAAGGTCTAAACAAGCATGAGTGTTTTGGGGCATATATCTGGGAAAGGGAGTACTCATATACCGGCAACTGCATGAGGTTGCTAATAATAAGGAATCTGGGAAATATGAGTCATCAGTACTGAAAATCTACAGGGCATCTTGCTGAAGGCTAAAGAAGAATTAGGTATTCGAGGCATGAATGTGGGTAATAGCAGTCCACATATACAGGAAACTTCATGGCCTATTGCTAAGAAAAAAGAAGAAATCTGTTTTACACAGTTCCTCTATCAAACAATCTACATGGCATCTTACTAAGGGCTAAACCAGAATCAGGGTTTCAAAACAGGAA
>NW_007246972.1:0-1325 GCF_000164805.1 Carlito syrichta
TCTTTCTTTCTTTCTTTCTTTCTTTCTTTCTTTCTTTTCCTCCTTCCTTCCTTCCTGTCTATATTTTCTTTCCTTATTAGGTTGCGCAGGCTATGCTCACACCTGCTAACTTGGATCATCCTCTTGGCCTGGACCTCCCAAACTGATGCGTTTCAGGCTTTCCTTTTGATCGACATCCTAGTCTCCTGCCTGTTTTTGAACTCTTTGCCAAAGTCGATCCTCCCGCCAAAGCATGACCTCACAAAAGTTTTCCTAGGTTTTGATAAGCATCGAGGTGGGGGCTTTTTATGGTGTCTAAACTGGACTGGAGCTCCCGGGCTCTGGTGACCTTCCCATATTGGCCTTCCCCAGTGCCAAGGAGACAGGCATGAGTCGTCCCCCCACCAGGCCCACTGCACCAAAGGTTTGAGAGTCACGTCCTGCCTTTCCCCTAGGTGCCCCCTGGGAGGAGCGAGCAGTTCCAACCTGGAAAAGAAGGGGAGAAGAGGGGTGGGCACCCTGGCAGAGACACGCTCTTGTGCCAGGCACTGCCCCTGTGGCAAGCTCAGCAGGCAAATTCCTCCACCTTCTCCAGAATCCTGAGTCAATGGAAGGGGGCAGACCTCATGGTAGGCCCTGAGAGTGATGTGGAGGCCAGATACTGGGTCTCACACCATCATCCTGGTGCTCTGGTAGGCCAATGTGAAAGGATGACCTGAGCCTATGAATTCAAGACCTGTCCGGGCACCTTAGTGGGACCTCATCTCTACAAGAAGCCAAAATAATGAGCCAAGTTTGGTGGGGCAGACATTTCGCTCTGGCCACTTGGGAGGCTGTGGCAGGAGGATTGCCAGAGTCCAGCTGGTGGAGGTTGTGGTGGCTGAGAACAGGCTCCAGAGCTCTGGCCTGGGCGACAGAGTGGGACTCTGACTCAGAAAAATAATGTGAACCACCACCACGACCACAGTCCAGGCTCAGGGTACTAACCTGGCGTCTCGGCACTTTGAAGCCCCAGGCGAGTGATGGAAACTATGGGTTCAACACCAGCCTGGGATACAGGGAAAGACCTCGTATCATTCGTCAAAAATAAATTCAAACATTATCCAGGCATGGTGGCACAAGCCTGTGGTTCCAGCCACTCTGGGGAACGAGGCTGGAGGGTCATCTGAGCCGAGCAAATGGAGGCCTATGTGGCCGTGAGAGTGCCCTTGCACTCCAGTCTTACAGACAGTGATTCTGACTCCAAATAATAATAATCACCACCACAACCACCACCACCGTCCCTGCCACCTAGCACGAGGAGTCACCCTCAGGGATGGGAGAGGAAATTGCACTTTCAGCCTGTC
>NW_007246972.1:1763-5167 GCF_000164805.1 Carlito syrichta
GGTCTCCATCTGCAGGACTGGGGTGTAGTGGCACAATCATGGCTCCTGGGACCTTGACCTGCAGAAGTCAGGTGGTAATACTGCCATGGCCCCAGAGCAGTTGGAACTCTGTGAGCCATCATGCCTGACCAGATTTTGGGAACCTCTCACTGAGACAAGGTCTGGTCATGTCACCCGAGCTGCTATCAGATCACTGAGCTCAGGCCACCTCCCACCTTGGCCTGCCAGGTTGTGGGGCTGATGGCCATGAGTCACGGTGCCCAGCCTGGAATCAAACGTTCTGTCGGCAGGGGTGATGTGAAGAAATGCCATGGGATAGAGGGCACCAAATCCCATGTAGCCAGAACTGTGGGTGACACCAAGTGTGACTCCAGTGTTTGCATTCTAGGGAATGACTTGGTCTCGCTGGGTCCAGGCTGGTCTCAAAATCCAGGGCTCCAACCGTCCCCTGCCTCAGCCTTTCAAAGCCACAGCCTGATTGTCTTCCAATCCACCATCTTTAGGGAACTCAAGGCCCAAGGCTTGGGCTCCTTCCCAAATGATCTCTGTCCACAATGATCCCAAATCCATATAAAAATGGATACTCTTCTTTTTTTTTTCCTTTTTTTCTTTTTTTTTTGTTGAGTTGGAGTCTCACTCTGTCACCCAGGTTGGAGGGTGGTGGTTTGCTTCTGGCCACCACAACCTTTGCCCACTGGGTTCCCTTGAGCCTTTTCCCAGCCATCTGAGGAACCGGAATGACAGGTGTGTGTCACCATGCCCGGATCATTTGGGGTGGAGGGTAGAGATGAGATCTCACTAAGATACCTGGGTGGGTCTCAGCCCACAGGTTTAGGCCAACCACTGGCCTTGGTTTCCTAAAGTGCTAAGATGATGAGGCTAAGTCCCAGGGCCCATCCTTGATCTTTAATAAAAAATGAACCAGAAGGTCTGGAGCAGCGTTACACGTTTGGAATCCCAGCACTCTGGGAGGCCGAGGTGGGAGAATGGCAAAGCCCAGCAGCCCAAGGCCAGCCTGAGCCACGCAGGGAGACCCTGTTTCCACACCCAATCAAACATGGGGTCTAGGGTCGAGGTGCTTATCGTCCCAGTCACTCCGCAGGCTGAGAAGGGAGAATCATGCGAGTCTGTGATTTTGAGGCAGGTGGTGTATGACGGTCATGTCTCCGGGCACCAGCCTGGGACACAGAGCCAGATCCTGTCTTCAAAAACATGAGAATCGTCAGATTCTCAACTGTGCTTAGTGTGTTCACAGGGCGACTGTCTTGAGAGCCAGGAAAAATGGTATTGGAGCGGTAAAAATGTCCCCAGGTGAAGGATGTGTCCTTGTCCTTTCTCGTCAGAACGTCCTTTCTGCCGAGTTGGAGGGTCGGCCTGCCTGGGGCACATTTCACACCTCAGAGAGGATAGCCTGCAGGAACTCAGCCAGAGAAGCTTGGGAACTCTCATACCATAGCGGGGGGCAGTCATATGGGGGGGCTTGGGAAAGAAAGGTGCTGAGCTTGGGGGACTTTCCCATGTGGGGAGGACAAGGACTGAGGGCAGAAGGTTTGCAAGATAATGAATTTCTTTCTTTCTTTCTTTCCTTTCTTTCTCTCTCTCTCTCTCTTTCTTTCTTTCTTTCTTTCTTTCTTTCTTTCTTTCTTTCTTTCCTTCTTTCTTTCCTCACTAGGTTGCCCAAACTGTTCTCATATCACCCAAATCGAGTAATCCACTCAGCATGGGAATCCCAAACTGCTGTGTTCAAAGGTTTTCCATTTGATCGACATCCTGGTCTCCTGCCTGTTCTTGAACTCTGGGCCTGAGGCGATCCTCCCACAGAGGTATGCCTTCACTCAAGGTTTCTGGGTTTTGATTGGGTTCAAGGTGTGGGCTTTCTATGGTGTTCAGCCTGGTTCGGACCTCCTGGGCTCTGACCATATTTCTGTCTCTGCCTTCCCGAATGCTGAGGAGACAGGTATGAGTCGCCCAGCCATCCCTGCTCCCCTGAAGGTTTGACAGTCATGCCCTACCTTTCCCCAAGGCACTCCCTGGGAGGTGCTAGTGGGTCCACCTTGGGGAACAAGTCAGGAGGAGGAGTGGGCACCCTGGTGGAGACATGTCCATGCTGCAGCCTCTCCCCATGTGGAGGGCCCAATGGACGATTCCAGCCACCCTCTCTGGATTCCCAGGTCATCAGAAGGGAGCGGACCTCGTGGTGGTGTCCCAAGAGGGGTGTGGAGGCCCGAGGCATGTGCTCACACCTGTTCTCTCAACACTGTGGGAGGCTGAGGATGTCCTTAGCTGCCGTGTTGGAGATCAGTCTGGGCACCTTGTTCAGACCTCAACTCTAAAAGTAGCCAAAGAAATGAGCTGAGCTTGGTGGCACATGCTTTTCATTGTGTTCACTCAGGAGACTGTGGTGAGAGGATCGCCAGAGCCCAGCTGTTGGAGGCTGCAGTGGCTGAGAGTGGTCCTCTGTGCTCCGGGCTGGGCAACAGGGGGACTCCAATTCAGATTAATAACAGCAGCCATGACGACCACCACAAACGCAGACTGGTTGAAAGAGCTCAGCCTGGCATCGCTGCCCCTTGAAGTCCCAGGCAAGTGGACTACCTGAGGCTGCGGGACTGACACCAGCCTGGGTCATGGGGTGAGACCTCGACTCAGCCATCATAAATAAATCCAAACATTAGCCAGGCATGGTGGCACAGGCCTGTGATTCCAGCCACTTGGGGAACTGAGGAGTGAGGATCACTGGAGGTGGAGTTTGTTGTGTCTGTGGTTGTGCCCCTGCGCTTTGGCATAGGTGACAGACTGGGATTCTGACTCCTAATAATAAGCACCACCACCACAACCACCACCACACCTGCCACCCAGCACGAGATGTCACCCTCATGGATAGGAGAGGAAAAGGCAATTTCCCACCTGTCATTTGTGGAATGTTTCAAAGGTGACCACTGGGAACATCCGTCCCATGCCTTTGGCCACGTGTCTCAGAAGGACTGTCTCCACCCTCCACAATCATGGTCCTCAGCAAAGACACATGTGAGCTCACAGAACAGATGGTCTCGAGTTAGGGTGGCCATCAGGCACAGAGCGATCAAGGCTGTCAGGCAACATCATGTCCAGCCGAGGTAAGAGTCACCCAATCTGCCACATTAGGGTGGGGGAAGGGCCCCTTCCTCTCCCGATCATTCCAGCATCCCCTGCCTGAGCTGACCTTTCCATGGGGACAGGTACATGCCCAGCATCATGCATTTTTGTCATCAGACTCTCAGTCAGCCAGGTTGGGTCTGGTGGCACGTTTCTGGCTCCTGGGGGCTTGACTTGAAGGGCTCAGGTGGTCCTCCCGAGCCCTGATTGATAATATAAGATCAGAGTCCCAAGCATCATAATTTAAGAAACCAATTTTCTCGTCATTT
>NW_007246973.1:0-1484 GCF_000164805.1 Carlito syrichta
TTTCATGCAAATGACTTCCCGTCCCTGGGGTATCTCCCTGGCAAGGTCATGACTACTCAGTTGATAAACATCAATGACCTTATGTAAATCAGATTCAGGACCTACATAAGTTTCACAGCTGACTTGCTCTCCCAGTGCCTAGGCCACAGCCCCCTCTAGTGTCCATAGTGGAAACTCCACTGATGGAGGGATGTGCTCCTGCAGGTCTTTCCCTATCCCCCTACTCTTTGGTTTTGGCCTGGAGGCTTTATCTTGATCAGGAGGTCAAATTCAGTGCCTGTGATTCCCCAGGAAGGAGACTGGATGGAGGAATTTTGGGAAAGAGAGGCCTGAAGAATTACTGCATCTCTTTTTTATTCCATTTCATACACACCAGCATCCTTGTTGAGTAGAGAAGCTAAGATCTTGGGTTCTTTTAGTGTCTTGGGTTTCTCAGGAACCCACTCAATCAGGTGCATAGTTGGTCACATATGCAGTTGTCTGTCCCATGGCCAGATGCTTCATTTCTACCAAGGCCCAGTATCCATTTGTGCTCCAGAAAACTTGGAAGATTATACTGTGCATTTTTTCCTTTGAGTTTGCCAAATACTTCAAGTATGTGTGCTTGTGTGTGTGTGTGTGTGTGTGTGTGTGTGTGTGTGTGTGTGCATTTGTGTGTGCTGGGTCATATCACTCAAATGTTATGGATACAAGTATCATACCTGTAGAGTCTTTGTCTTTTCTGAGACCCTTTAAACCTATAGCTTTTGTGTCACCTGGTAATTTCTTGGAAGAATATTCCCATGAGTGTAATATAGGCTTCAAGAGACTGAAGAGGTCTTCTAAGTGTGTATTTCTCTCTTAAGGGTGGGAATTGTGAGATGTAATAATTTGTCTTCCTCTGGAGGGAAAGTCCTGTCATGTCACAAACTGACGGTCACATAGGAAGCTCACTGACTGATGACCACCTGAAATTTTACCATGTGTGTCTCCTATCTAGAGCACTAGTTATGTCAAGGTAGCTACTGTACTGGCCATCTCTTTCCCATCTGGTGTGAATCATGCTGATTCAATATAATTCATGTTTCAATATAATTAATTCATGATTCAATAAAATGAATCAGGTCTTATATTCCTCCACACATTTGTATACACATTTTTGTTGAAATGTTTGCTGTTCTTTTGATTATGTAGTAAGTCATGCAGTTGCTGGCTCATATAGTTCATCTATGTTTAAGTTTTGAGGAACTGCCATGTTGTTTTTCACAGCAGCTGCACCATTTAACATTCCTACCCACAATGTATATAGGCTTCAGTTTCTCCATTTCCTTTCCAATACTTGTTATTTTACTTTATTTATTATAGCCATCTTCATGGATGTCAAATGAAATCTCATGGCTTTTATTTGCATTTCCCTAATGAATAATGATGCTGAGCAACTTTTCATGTGTTTTGTTGCTTATTTGTAGATATTCTTCACAAAAATATCTATTCAAGTTCTTTGA
>NW_007246973.1:1504-2232 GCF_000164805.1 Carlito syrichta
CATATGAGGTGTAATAAAGCGTGTTTATAGAAACAGAGATTGCAGTTAAGGAAAATGGAATGTAATTGTTTACTTACAGTGTATTTACAGAAGCAGAGATGACATGCAGTTGTTTACTTAAAGCATATTTACAGAAGCAGAAATGGCAAGTAGTTGCTTACTTAAGATAAAATCCTGAGGTCAGCTTTCCTGATTAATTCCTGTGTTTTCTATCTCATGCATTCTTTACCCATTAAATAGTCCTGGCAACCTTGTGGAAAATAGGCTTATTTCTGGACTCTCAATTTTATTGCATTTGTCTATATGTTTATCCTTATGATAGTACCACACTATTTTGATTACTGTAGCTTTGCAGTGAGTTTGAAAGCAGGAGGATGAGTTGTCAAAGTTTATTCTTTTCTTTTTCCAAAATTGTTTTTTCATTTGGGTTCCTTTGCGTTCCATGTGATCTTAAAAGCTAGCTTTTGGTGATTTTGCAAAACAGGTTTTTGGGATTTTAATAGCTATTGCATTGAATTGTTGGACATTTTGTGCAGCATTGAGATCTTGAAAATATTGTCTTCTAATCAATAAACTATGACTGTCTTTCCTTTGTTTGTATCTTATTTACATTTAGCATTGTTTTGCCTTGTTTACAAACAAATGTAAAACTTTCCTGGTTAGATTTATTCCTAATATTTTATTCTTTTTGATGCTATTGAAATGACATTGTTTTCTTCATATTCTTT
>NW_007246973.1:2252-4716 GCF_000164805.1 Carlito syrichta
TTTAATAGTTTCCTTTACTATACAAGTGTGTAAATTTTGTGCTAATCTGTTTGCTGTTTGAGCTCATTTTTTTGGTGTCATACATAAGAAACCTTTGTCAAATCCAAGGTAAATATACATATACTGTATGCTTTCACTTAAGATTCTTATATTTTTAGCTCTTATATTTAGGTATTTGATTCCTTTTAAATTAATTTTTATCTCTAGTGTGAGATAAGGATCCACTGTCATATTTTTACTTATAGACATCTGGTTTTTCTCAGTACCATTTGCAACTGCAGCAAATCACTGGGAACAGGAATGAATGCACTCAGAACAGGCACCAGAGACTGAGAGGAGAATCGAATGTGTTTATTCCAGAAGTCTCAGGTGGAGAAGCCTCCCCAAACCTGAGCCCTGACCCTCAGTTTCAAGCTGCTTTTATAGAGCCTTTTGGTTACAACATACATGGGTTTGTCATTGGTGGATGTACAATTTTAAATTTAGGAACAGGAACAGTTACTTCTATTTTTACAACAAGCATTGAAGCAGACATTTTAATGGACATTTTCATATGAGGTGTAATAAAGCGTGTTTATAGAAACAGAGATTGCAGTTAAGGAAAATGGAATGTAATTGTTTACTTACAGTGTATTTACAGAAGCAGAGTGACATGCAGTTGTTTACTTAAAGCATATTTACAGAAGCAGAAATGGCAAGTAGTTGCTTACTTAAGATAAGATCCTGAGGTCAGCTTTCCTGCTTAATTCCTGTGTTTTCTATCTCATGCATTCTTTACCCATTAAATAGTCCTGGCAACCTTGTGGAAAATTGGTTAAAGATGTATAGGCTTATTTCTGGACTCTCAATTTTATTGCATTTGTCTATATGTTTACCCTTATGACAGTACCACACTATTTTGATTACTATAGCTTTGTAGTAAGTTTGAAAGCAGGAGGATAAGCCGGGCTTGGTGGCTCAACCTGTAATCCTGCGCCTTTGGGAGGCTGAGGTGAGTGGATTGCCTGAGCCCGCGGGTTCGAGACCCGCCTGGACAGCGAGACCTCATCTCTACAGTAAATCAAAAAATCAGCCGGGCGTGGTAGCTCATGCCTGTAATTCCGGCTACTTGGAAGGCTGAGGCGGAAGGATCGCCGGAGCCTAGCAGGCGAGGTTGTGGTGGCCGGGAGCGGCCACTGCACTCCAGTTTGGGCGACAGAGTGAGACTCCAACTCAAAAAAAAAAAAAAAAAAAAAATTTTGAATCAGAGTCTCACTCTGTCTCCCATGCTGAAGTGCAGTGGCATGATCATGGCTCACTACACCCTTGAACTCCTGGGCTTAGGTATTTTTCTGCCTCCACTTTCCATAAAGCTGAGACTACAGGCATGATCCACCAAACCTGGCTAATTTTTTTGATTTTTTTTTTTAGAGATGAGATTTTGTTATATTGCCCTGACTGTTCTTGAATTCCTGGGCTCAAGTGATCCTCCTGCATCAGTCTCCGAAAATGTTTGAATTACAGGTGTGAGCCACCATGCCTATCTGATTCTGTATGTTGATTTTATATTGTGAAACTTTGCTGAAATAGTTTATTAGCTATTTCTTTGGTATAGTTTCTTTAGATTTCTGCCTTTCTTTTTTGTATACCTCTATATTCTATTCCTTGACAGATGATCTCCAGTTCTTTGTTTGCTAAGCTCCCAAATAATTCCTTATCTCTCTTCCATCTCAACTCCTGAGGATGGTCTTAACATTAGACATTTCTTATTTCCCAACCCTATGGCTGACAAAGGCCTAACATCTAGGATCTACAAGGAATTCAAACATGTGGGAAAGAAAAATACAAACAGCCCCATTAAAAAGTGGGCAAAAGATATGAATAGATGCTTCTCAAAAGAAGATATTCGGGCAGACAACAGACACATGAAAAAGTGCTCAGCCTCATTCAAGATCTGAGAAATGCAAATCAAAACCACATTGAGATTCCACCTAACCCCAGTAAGAATGACTATTATTAATAAAACAAATAAAAACAGATGCTGGTGAGGATGTGGAGAAAAAGAAACACTTCTACACTGCTGGTGGGAATACAAACCAATGCAACCTCTTTGGAAGACAGTGTGGTGATTTCTGAAAGAACTAGAAATTGACCTTCCATATGACCCAGCAGTCCCCCTATTGGGAATATACCTGGAGGAACTCAAACCATCTACAAAAAAGGTACCTGCACACACATGCTTGTTGCAGGTCTATTCACAATAGCAAAAACGTGGAACCAACCATGCTGCCCATCAAAGCTGGACTGGATTTTAAAAATGTGATACATATATACAATGGAACATTATGCAGCCATAAAGAAGGACAAACATATGGACTTTGCAACAACTTGGAGGGATTTTGAGTCTATCATACTCAGTGCTCTATCACAGAAACAAAGAACAGAGTACCATATGTTCTCATTCATAAGTGGACCTTGAACAATT
>NW_007246973.1:4736-8302 GCF_000164805.1 Carlito syrichta
TGCAGTGGCCGCTCCCGGCCACCGCAGCCTCGACTTGCTGGGCTCCGGCAATCCTTCCAAGTAGCCGGAATTACAGGCGCACGCTACCACGCCCGGCTGATTTTTTGATTTATTGTAGAGATGAGGTCTCGCTACCCAGGTGGGTCACGAACCCGTGGGCTCAGGCAATCCACTCACTTCAGCCTCTCAAAGGTGCAGGGTTACAGGCTGAGCCACCAAGCCCGGCCCTACATCTTTAAAAGGAAAAAAAAAAGGAAAAAAAAGGAGACATTTCTAGCCTTGCTGACAATTTGGTCTCACTGGGGAGGTCTCACAGCAGTCTTCTTGGATCTTAAATGCTCTTGTTTTTTTCTTGGGGTGAGTTGTGCCACAGATGGGGCAGACCCTAGTTGCTTCAGAAGCGTTTTGTCAATTGCTTGCTTCTTGACGAAGCTTTATTTGCTCTCCCACCTCATGTTGTTTAGAGCTATCCTTTTTTTAAGTTTATATTTTAAAAATACAAGTATCTTCTCTCAAAACACTATATTTTCCCATTTCATATAAAGAGCAATAAAGGTTTCTTTGTGCCAAGTGAAAACAGACCCTAACCATATCCCTGACTGAGTGAGCCCCCATTTCTTGTCGGAAATGTGGGTGATGTTGGTGCAACAGACTGAAACTAAATGTGTCCTGATCACATACCAATCTCCCCTCCAGTACATGTTGCTCCATTATCCTCGGAGTTTAAAAACTATCATGGATTCTTTTTATTTTTCTGTCTTAATTTCAGTCTGGTCCATTTCTTTCCTTCCACTCCCCTCCTTGTTTGGGAGAGCCTTGTGATTGCCTCTGTAACCACATCACACTTCCTCTCCTGTAGGAGCATGCCCCCAGGTGGTTCCACAGGCAGGTGCCAGCCTGGCTCATGGTGTCCTTCTCTAACCCTGGCAATGGCAGTCAAGGTTCTTAGAGCTTGAAACAAAGGACACTTTCAAGGAACTCCATCTCAGGCCCATTCTAGACCACATTTGTGGGCAGCTCTGCTGTAGTCTGATGATCATGTTTTGATGCTCAGGGGATCCTGAGACTGCATTCCCCTTCCCAGTCTTCCAACTCAGTGAGGCCTCTTGTCCTTTCCCTTCTCAAGGACGAAGCCTGTGTCTACTCCTCCTATCAGATAATCTTGCCCAGTTGGATTGGTGGGACTCTAACTTCACAACACAAGGGCTGTTTCTGGGGCATTAGGCAGACATTCTTCCCAGAACCGTGAGAATTCCTGCATGGCACGTTCTTCCATTTGACTCTGAAAGCAGCAGTTGAAGATGCTTGGGAGTCTCAGGCAGGGCTTCTGTAGTTTCTACTGCCTGTCACAGGCTACACTTTGGTCAGTTCAAAGCACTGACAGTCACAGGGACTTCTTTTGCTCCTGAGCTGTATTAATAGACATGGAAATGGTGGTGAGGCAAGTTCTCAGCATAATGTGCAATGAAACTTGTAGCTGGAGCACATAGGAGCTGAGAAGGGATGAGGCCTGGGTCTGAAAACATTGACATGTTACTGAACAGAGAAAGAGCATCCTAGAAGGAACCCTGTGAGCAGAGGCCAGAGGGAAGTGAGAACTCAGGAGAGTGTAAGGAGGGTTCTTAAATGCTGGGGTAATGTCTTGAGGGGTACAGGTATCTCAGACTACCAAGCTAGGTCCTGTAAAGCCTACCTACATCTGACTTTTCAGGCACACAAGCCCGTCAGTTAAATGCTCCAAAGATGTGGAGCTCACTGCCATGAGTCCACATCCCCAGACAGCCACAAAGGAGCACAGAGCACCTCATTCCCTTCATCTGAGGGACATTTGAGAAAGGAAAGACTGCTAAATGTAGCTGATCTGGTGGGAAGCTCTTGCTACTATATTTTTCCAAACCCTCCAGAACTTTCTAACAAGCAAACAGCTTTGAGGACAAGGGGACTAAGATGTTCTTCCAGGCCTGTTCTTCTGCAGTGCAAGATGGTGTAAGGGTAGAAGTCATGAGAGATTCATATTTCTAGAACCCTGATGAGTATATTGTTTTGTTCAGGAGCCCAAGGTTTTCATGAGAATGTGTGGCCACTGTAATCTTGTTTTAACATGATGGAATCAATTCTGTTTCAGTTTATGGCTGGGATCTCACTGGATAGTAGGAAGAAGACAAACAAAATCAAAACATTACCATTTTCAAGTAGAATCCCTTAGGGTGCTTAGACAACTCTCTCATTAGAGAACTTAGTAAAGAGACATCTTCTCTGCAGCTCTACTGATGGTGGAGAAAAGACAGTAGCAAAACCACAGGACCTGAAAACTTCCCTGGGAGTGAAGGAGGGAGGATGGAGATAGACAAGGGATGCCTGAGAGGACTGGACACCCTTTGCCCTCCCCCCACTCAGACACAGAATCTTGCCTTTCTGCTGCTCTCCAGCTTTTCAACTTACTTTTACCCCCACCCATCACTGGGGTGGCCACAAGCATCCTGGCTCAGAGTGACACCTTGGGATTTTCCTCCTTCTGTTGGGCTTCAGACCTCCCTCTCCTGCAGTCCCAAACCAGGTGGCACATTCAGTCGTCTCCCCTCCCATGGTTTCTGATACAGTTTGGGGGATGTTTGATCAGGTGCTTTAGACACAAACAGCCGCTTCAGTGTGTAAGTGCATTCCATATGCTGTAGTATAGTCCCAACCTTGAGTGCTTTCACTCAATACCAAGTAACCAACTCCTTCCCCAGGTGTTAAAAGAGATTGTTCAAATAAAGCTCAGTAAATGGAAATGAAAGACAGTGATTATTTTCATGTGTTGCCCAAGAGCACAGTGTTTTCATGACAACCTTAAAAACCAGGGTGGGAAGCTTTTGTTCAAGTTTCCATCCCAGGAATGATCTCAGGGCCTCAACTCCACATCCTCTCCCCTCTAGTCCTTCTTTCTCAACTGCTGCATCATTGACCTGAGATCTCCTTGTCTTATTTGTACAAGTGGGGACACTAAAACCCAGAATTTTTGTGGGGGAGGTTGAGTCCCTTGTAGTACACTCATAATATTTTCCTCCTGATCAAACTGTCCACCTAAGTTTTTATCAGGAAGTTTTGAGGAGGTTGTATTATGATTTGCAGAGGAACCATCCCAAGCTGTGGCAAACAGTGACCAGTTCTTCCAGCATGACAATGCGTCTGCCTACACCATGTTAAGTCTTTGATCAAAAAGGAGATGACCCCTGTTCCCTACACTCTCTCTTTTTTTGAGTTGGAGTCTCACTCTGTCACCCAGACTGGAGTGCAGTGGCCACTCCCGGCCACCACAGCCTTGACCTGCTGGGCTCCGGCGATCCTTCCAACTCAGCCTTCCAAGTAGCTGGAACTACAGGCACGTGCTACCATGCCCGGCTAATTTTTTTTTGATTTATTGTAGAGATGAGGTCTTGCCAAGTTGCCCAGGTGGGTCTTGAACCTGCGGGCTCAAGCAATCCACTCACCTCAGCCTCCCAAAGCGCTGGGATTACAGACTGAGCCACCGAGCCTGGCTCCCACTCTCTCTTTACTGGATCTCACCCTGAGTCACTTTTTGT
>NW_007246974.1:0-7339 GCF_000164805.1 Carlito syrichta
CCCCTCCACTCCCAGCTCTGGAGATCTTTCGGGTTCTGAGCCTGGCACTGCCTTTGGGTTCTGTTTTTATACAGTGGCTGTCACTGCTCTGGATTTGAAGCACATGGCTATGTGACAGCATGAACTCGCCACTGTCCTGACCCTACACCTGCCTTCCTGTCTCTCCTGGGGCTCCGTCCTCAAAGAAAAACAAAAGACAGCTTTTTCTTCTTATCCGGGGAGGCTTCAAACACCCTTGCAGTCCTTCATCTGTGTAGACCGTGGTCATCCCTAGTTAGTTCGAGTGCCTTTTTTGTGCCGGGTTTTCATGGTGCCAGAGCCAGAGTGCAAAGGGTCTCCCCTGTCCCAGCTGCCGCCACTCTCTCTACTTCTGCCCTGGGGAGGAGTGGACAGTGGCAACTCACCTCCAGGGTTCTGAACCTGTGCAGACAGACATGGGGCCATCGGCTGGGGGTCACACCACAAGCACAGCCTGTAGGACTGAGCCTGTGCATGCCAGTCACCGTCTGCCTCCTTCCCCTGGGGTCTTCTGTCATTTTCACTCATCCCTTTGTCATTTTCACTCTTCCCTTTGTCTTCCTGCCACCCGCAGACACAGGCAGCCATGCCACACAGCCCGACATCCGGCAAGAACGAGATGGCCCAGAACTTCTCTAATTATTCTGTGGGATCAGAGTTGGACAGCTCCAAAGAAGAGACCATCTACAACATGATCTGAGCCACCGAGGAGAATCGGGTGGTGCCAGGATAGAGGAGAGCCAGGGCAACATGCTGGTCATCCGCGTCATCATCCAGGACCTGCAGCAGATGGTGAGCCCCGCGACCGGCACCCCACCACGTCTTCTGCCCTGTGGTCACATCTGGGCTATGTCACTTGCGGCTTGAATGCCAGAGGGCTGCTGTGGTCCACTCAGGATCTGTCCCCACAGTCCCCACATTGTGCACCCTCTTTGCTCCAGACTTCTGTCTCCTCCTCCCCACCGGGATTCCTGCCGGTCCTTGCTCCCTGCTGGCCTCACATGTGTTTCTACCTTGATCACAAACATTGAGCACCTACTACATGCCAGCTCAGGGGTCATGGTGGCTCATGCTTGTCATCCCAGTCCTGTGCGAGGCCTGGGCAGGAGGATTGCATGAGGTCAGGAGTTCGAGACCAGCTGGAGCAACATAGTGAGACCTCATCTCCACAAAAAATCAAAATTAACTGAGTGTGGTGGCTTATACCTGTAATCTGAACTACTCGGGAGGCTGAAGTAGAGGGATTGCTTGAGCCCAGGAGTTCAAGACCAGCCTTGGCAACTTGGTGAGACTCTGTCTCTAAATTTTTTTGTTTAAAATTAGCCAGGTATGGTGGTGCCTGTAGTTCCAATTAGTTGGGAGGCTGAGGTGGGAGAATCACTTGAGCCCAGGGTTTTCAGACTGTGGCAAACCGTGATTGCACCACTGCCTGAGCAACACAGCAAGACTTTGTCTTTAAAAGTAAATAAATAAAAATTGTAATGTTAACCCGGTCTCAGTGGCTCAGTCTGTAATCCTGCGCCTTTGGGAGGCTGAGGTGAGTGGATTGCGTGAGCCCACGGGTTTGAGACCTGCTTGGGCAGTGAGACCTCATCTCCACAATAAATCAAAAAATAGCTGAGCATGGTAGCACGCACCTGTAATTCCAGCTACTTGGAAGGCTGAGGCAGAAGGATCACCGGAACCCAGCAGGTAGAGGCTGCGATGGCCAGGAACGGCCACTGTAATCCATGGATACTGGGGATTGAATGGATTTTGAAAATATTGACTTGTTCCTTTGGATTTAGGAACGGCCACTGTAATCCATGGATACTGGGGATTGAATGGATTTTGAAAATATTGACTTGTTCCTTTGGACTTGAATGTACCTTTCCTTTGCATAATATATATTTGAGTTGGAGTCTCACTCCATTGCCCCAACTGGAGTGCAGAAGCAAACTCATGTCCACCACAACCTCGACCTGCTGGTTCCAGTGATCCTTCAGCCTCAGCCTTCCAAGTAGCTAGAAATACAGGCGTGTGCTACCACGCCCGGCTAATTTTTGATGTATTGTCTCGCCAAGTGGCCTGGGTGGGTCTCGAACCGATGGGCTCAGGCAATCCACTCACCTTGGCCTCCCAAACACTGGGATTACAGGCTGAGCCACTGAGCCCAGCCCCTTTGTATAACATTTTTAAGTCGCGCTTTCCTTCCTGGTACTTGGAATGTTGTTCAGTAGTCTTCTTACCCTGAATGTTACTATTTTTTGTTTGAGTGAATCTCCCTCTGTCACCCAGGCTAGAGTGCAGTGTCACATTCAGGCAATCCTCCTGCCTCAGCCTCCTCAGTAGGTGAGACTATAGTTGTGCGCCACCATGCCCAGCTAATTTTTTGACTTATTATAGAGTAGAGGTCTCATCAAGTTGCCCAGACTGGTCTCAAAGCCCTGGACTCAGGCCATCCTCTCACCTCAGCCTCCCAAAATGCTGGGATGCCAGGTGTGATCCACAGCACCCAGCCTGAACGTGACTTTGAATACCTGTGACGGTCACCTGATGTATGTTTTCTATCACGTGAGTGACTTTTAATTTAATTGGATTCCTAAATAATTGATTTCCATTGCTAGACTAACAAGGTTTGGTGTTGGCCATCCTTGGTTTTTCCCAGTTGAATTTCCTATCCGTGGACTCCGTGTGTCCTTCTGTGTTATTGGTTCGGCCATCTGTTGCGAGATGGACATTTTTCTTCAGTTTTCCATTCCTGGAGCTGTGACCTTTTCCCTAATTGCTTTCATCCCCTGCCTTCTTTCTTGTTTGCTGGACCATGCCTACAGTGGGCTAGATCCTGTTCCTTGTGATTTCTCATTTATGATGAGCATGTTATTTTGACTCTCCATCTCTTTCTGTAGCCCTGCATGTGCCCCCTTGTTGAAACTCATTCTTTGGGTTGCATGTTTGTTTGGTAAGTTTTTCTGCTTTATTATTTCCCTCCCTGGCACAAAGCGTTCTTGGAGAGGCTTTTTCTTTTGATCATCGTGCATTTTCACCCAGATCTGAGACACGGCCTCTGCTGTCTGCATGCCGCCTTGTGACCTGTTTATCATGTGTTTTTCTGAGCCACATCTTTATTAGCTCTGTGCTGGGTTTCCCTCTCATCTCGTTCCAGCTGGGTGTCAGCCTCTGGGTCTTTTCCATTTGTTCTTATGGTGTGGAGTGAATCTCCCTCGACTTCCTCCCTCGCTAAGTTAGATTGATGGTCTGTTTACCTCTCTGAAGGATCAGGCCTGGGGATGAGTCTGTGGATGTGGAAGGCCCAGGCTTCCTTCGTCTTCTGAGATGTTCCTAAATGCATGGGGAGTGTCACCTCCCTGGGGGGGGCGTCTCATCTTTTGTTAGGGATACTGACCCTCAAGGCATACCCTGTTCAGCCAGGATCCCTGCTGGGAACTCTCCTGAGAAGCCAGCCCCAGCCACCTCCCCTGGTGCCCCTGTTCCTGCCAAGTCCAAGGAGGAAGAGAGAAGGACCCCATGTGGTCACCCATGCAGGTAGAAAGTTCTGATTTCCGTCTTCTCATGGGTACTACTTCCTGGAATGTGGGTGATGTTGGGAGTTTTCCCACCGGGACTTGCATTCCTCCCTGGGCTGTCTGAGAGGGGAGAGGACCTATCTGGGCTGAGTCCATTGTGATGCTGACATGGGTCCTCCGGGAATGGGAGTAGCCAGGTGGCTTCACCTTCCTAGGAGGCTCAGGGTAACCTGGCACCCCAGAAATAATCTAGCCACGCTGCAGGCCCCAGGAGCCACCCCTGTGCCACAGAGAGGCTCTTCCTGGCATTGGGCTGTGGCCTTTTCCTCCTCTGGGTACTTTGTGGGGTGACTTTTGTATATTGGGTCCCTTGGCCTGACCTTCCTGGTCCCTGGGTGCTGCATGTCCCCACATCAGCCTTCCAGTGGCAGAGACCCTGTGACCTCTGCTGGTTTGACCTATCCCAACACTGCAGGGTTTTACCCATTCAGCCCTCTTTATTTGTTTATTATTTATTGTTTTTTTTTGAGTCGGAGCCTCTGTCTGTCACCCAGACTAGAGTGCATTGGCCCAATCACGGTTCACTACAGCCTCAACATCGGGGTTTCAGACAATCCTCCCATCTCAGCCTCCTGCGCAGCCTGGACTACAGCTGCATGCCACAACACCTGGATAATTTATTGATTTTTTTTTGTAGAGATGAGGTCTTGCTATATTGCCCAGACTGGTCTCAAAACTCTTGGTCTCAGGCAACCTTCTTGCCTCAGCCTTCCTAAGTGGTGGGATTACAGGTGTGAGCCTCTGTGCCTGGCCTCAACCACTTTTAGTTCTTATTCTGGCTTATTGATACTAGAGGGATGGCGGGGATGGGGAAAGTTCTCTCTTGGATTTCAGACTCCAGACCTCATGTTCCAGATCAGAAAGGGAAATGGCTCCTGTCAAGCACAGACCCTGGCATCACACGCCCCTGTGAACCCATTTCACATGTGCACAAACCCATGTTCTGTAACTGTACTGAGAGAGAGGTGTGCTCATGACTTCTGTTATGTTCTCACGTGCCAGGCATGGTGTCATGGTCTCTGTGCATTTTCCCTGTTCTCATGGCAACCCTGAGACAGGAAGCATTTGTGAGCAATTTTTGAAAGATGACACACCTGCACAGAGGGCAATGCCATGTATGACCCCTTAGGTAAAGGGACAGCCAGGATGTCAGCCCCCCGAAGACTCCGCCAACTCCCTCCCAGCTCAAGGTGGGCTTGTGATTTATCCCAGTTCACAGCTAGGGACATGGAAGGTCAGACCCCAGAGCCTGTGGGAAGCAGAACAGGCATCAGAGGACACATGGCCTAGGACCCTGCCACACATTGGGAGGAGGACCTGGGACTGCCTAGTACCTGGACCTGATTTGCACCCATGGGTTGTATCCACCCTGAGAAATTGACTGGCGGGCAGTGCTGTGTGGAAACAGCCCTGGGCCATGGTCATCCTGGGATGCACAGAACCATGTTCCACCCCCTGTGTTCGCTGTGTGCTTTTTTTGGGCAAGGGTCTGCAGTTCTCTGAGCCTTGGTTCCATCTGCCCAGGGGTGGCACGCCTCTTGAAACTGGCTATCGTAGGCTGGCTTCAAGCCTGGTGCTGAGTGTGCAGTGAGCTTGTGTCCAGTGTCCATCACCGTGACCTTTCTCCTCCCTCTGCTTGCCCTGTGCGTACTTGGGCTCTCGTTGGCTGCCCAGTGAAGAGAGGAGAGTCCCTCTGGCTGTCTTAGCCATCTGGTGTTGGTGAAGGGGAGGGACGAGGGCATTGGGGATCAGGGAGCATCCCTATAATAGCCAGATGGTGAGGGCCACGCAGAGAAGCAGACTCAGCACTGTGCCTCCTGTCTGGGAAGCCTGAGACTTGCCTCTCTGCCTGTGTGACCCCTTCCTTGCAGAGTGGTCTTCACCATGATATTGGGGACACTCCTGTCCCCCCAAAGTCACTGGTTCTTTGTGCAGAGATGTTGGGCACCTGTCGCGGTGACTGATGGGTGGCATGTCCCCTCCAGGCCTAGAACCATGATTCCCTCCAAGAGGAATGCCTTCCTAGGGGTTTCTGGAACTGTCTGAAGACCGCTTCTCTTCACTTTTTTTCAAGAGAAACAAAACTCCTGGAGGCTGAGGCCAGAAATCCCACAAGTGTGAGCTCTTGACCACAAAGCAGATATTGTTCCCGCATGCAGTCCCCTGTGGGGATGACTCCTGTGTGTAGCCAGAGATACAAGATGGTTCCTGGAACCCTGCCTGGAGCAGCTAGGAGGTAACTGCTTTCGAGTGTGTCCCTTGGGGCCCTGTGCCTACCTGCTGAACCAAGCTGGAGACACTTCTGTGGTGTCCCTCTCACACCTCCACTGTGGCCGTCCACCCCACTGTGTTCCAGATCTGCTCCTCCTTGCTGAGTGGCTGCTGTTTCCAAAGTGTGACCCTGGTGGGATTGGAGCTCAGAGCATCTGTGTATGGGCCTCTTCTGGTCTCAGAACGCTGCGAGGCACTCTGACCTGGTGATGTCTCAGCAGGGGAGGTGGGGTGAGGATTGTCAGTGGCAGGGGGTGATGGGCAGGCTCTGGGGGGCACAGGGAGAGCATCTCTCTGTGGTCTCAGATGCACAGTGCAGTGTATGCTGTCACTGGACATCTAGTCGGTCTTAGGAAACAGAGGCATGAGCCAAAGTCAGTAAGACACGTGGGAAGTCCTGTTTTTTGTATTTCTGGAGGAGGTGAACAAGCAAGAGGCAATGATGCTGGCCCTGTAGTTTGTGGTTTTTAATCCACATTGAGCACAGGGGAATATATGATGGAACAGCGATGCCCTTTGGAGCTCTCCTTGGCCATGTCTGGCCTCAGCTTCTGTCTCCACCTCCATGTCTGATCTCGGCCCTCATGTCCCCCTCCTGTCTGACTT
This sequence comes from Carlito syrichta, assembly GCF_000164805.1. Classification (NCBI taxonomy): domain Eukaryota; kingdom Metazoa; phylum Chordata; class Mammalia; order Primates; family Tarsiidae; genus Carlito; species Carlito syrichta. Next base: position 6,462 of record NW_007246974.1, read on the forward strand.
TGGCCTCCACGTCCCCTCCATGTCTGGCCTCAGCCCATGTGCCCCTCCATGTCTGACCTTGGTCTCCAGTCCCCTTCATGCCCGTCCTCGGCCTCCTTGTCTCCTCCATCTGCCCTCCCTAAGCAGCGGCACTGGGCAGCCCAAGTGTGGACTCCATAGCCCATCCGAATGAGTTGATGAAGATGCAGGGCCTAGCCCACTTCCTGGGAGATGCTTTGGGAAAATGAGTGTCCCTTTTTGTGTTTTAATAGAAGCTTCCCTTCATGAAATGAAAGCATCTTCAGGTGGGATATCTCACTCAGGAGAAAGTGTTTTGGCTGCTGGCCTGACCCCTCAGAGACAATCTATTGTATTCATCCATCTTCTCTCTGTCTCTGTTTCTGTCTCTCTTTGTCTCTGTCTCTGTGTGTTTCTCTCTGTCTCTCTTACTCTGGTATCTGTCTCTGTCTCTAATTGTCTCTTTCTCTATCTCTGTCTTTCTGTCCCTCTCCCTATCTCTGTCTCTATCTGTCTCTGTCCCTCTCTCTCTTTGTCTCTCTGTCTTTCTCTGTAACTGTCTCTCTCTGTCCCTGTCTCTGTCACTATCTCTCTCTGTCTAGCTCTCTATCTCTACTGTTCTCTCTCTGACTCTATCTCTCTTTGTCTCTGTCACTGTCTGTCTCTGTCTTTTCTCTCTGTCTCTGTTCCTCCCTCTCTGTCCCTCTTGGTCTCTGTTGCTCTCTGTTTTCTGTAACTGTCTCTGTCTCTCCTTGTCTCTTTCTCTCTCTGTGTCTATCTCTCTCTGTCTCTCTGTCTCTCTCCATAACTGACTATCTCTCCCTGTCTCTCTGTGTGTCTCTGTCTCTGTTGCTGTCTCTCTCTGTCTTTGCCCTTCTCTC
>NW_007246975.1:0-1366 GCF_000164805.1 Carlito syrichta
TCTTGTTTTACAGGTGAAGCCGTGAGTGCTTGTGTGAAATTGAGACCGACAAAACTGTGGTACTTTGGATGCCAGTGATGACAGCGTCTTGGTCAAAATCATGGTGAGTGTTTTCAACAGGTGAAGCTTTCTTAAGCAATAGAGTTTCCTTGCAATATAGTTTCCTTTTATTTTTATCTCTCAATTTATGATGTTATATTATCTACTGCATAATACATTTTGTTCAAGTGTTTAACATTTTTTAGTGTTAAGGTCCAATAGCCCATTTTTCTGTCTTTTTACATTTTCCATAGTGTGTATGCTCTTTTTATCATGGAGCCTGTGTGTGAAAAGAGAGGAAATTTTGTAAAGCAACATATGACTTTTTAGGGTCCATGGTTCACTCACTGATGGAGCCAGCTGGTATGTTTGTTGCTTGACTTCTCGAACACTGGCGAGGTAGGGTGGGGAGCAGCTGAGACTATGGGCCCTGTAGTCCCCTGCTGCAGGTTTTCACAGCTGCATGGTTTGACTGGCTCTCCGCCATGTGACCACCAGCAGATTCTCTCACCTCGGCCTGTTTCTTTGTACTCAGGTAGGGGATCATGGTGCCTGCATCGGGGGTGACTGTGCTTTATATTCCCTTTATAACTGAAGGGAATAATAGAAAACCTTAAAGCAATGACATTTTCTTCCATTACTGAACTTATAAAATATCGTTATCTGAAGGTTTTCTAGAGGCTTCTTTTCAGTAAGTAAATTACAGTCAGCCCTTTTAAAATAAATGCTGAAATGCTTAAAGTACCTTTTTCTTATTCAAAAATTTATCTTTTGTCTTACTTAGGGTATTGATTGGCATTATCTATTTTTTAAAAAGTTGGTTAACTGAGCCACCACCATATTTCTGATGCACTTATGGAAAAACTCATGAGGTTTTGTGTTATTTCTTAGGTTCTGTAGATAGATACGCAGGGTAAGAATTAAATATGAAGAAAGAAGTAAACTATACTACACATTAACCAGAATAGTTAACTGATTCTCTCTATACAGTGGAGTTTTCTTTTTATCCAGAGACTAAGATTCTGCTGCAAGTTAACTTCAGTAGCTAGGACTAAGTTCTTAGAATTCCCAGGCCACTGGATAGAAACTGGAAAGACACACAGTTGGATACATAACCACAGTCACCTGTTTGGGATTTGTGTTTATGGACAGAGAAAAGGTGGTGATGGCAGTGCTCACCTGGAGGCCATCAGAAGGAGGAGTCTAGATTTATCCTTTATTTGGGAGAGTGTTTGTAACTGGATGGGGGAGTGTGAGGGAAGGCATGAGTGAGGAAGGGAGCAGGTGGAGGAGCAGGCATGTGTCTTGGAAGCAGCTCTTAGCTGGA
>NW_007246975.1:1892-6929 GCF_000164805.1 Carlito syrichta
TCCATGTGGAGCTGGGATCGGGTCTAGGATGCCAGGGTGGAAGTCAGCACTCCAGACTTCATGTGGTTTCCATTCGTACTTCAGATTGCTGCTGTGTGGATTTTTGTTCTTAATGTATAACCAGTATTGAATGAGTTGTGTACCAACATGCTTTCCTTTCCAGACTGCTCTGCATTTGAGCTTCTGACACAGGCTAGAGCTCAGATTTGTCCAGTGTTCTGTTGCCACACAGACACGTCACAAACAGGCTTCACGTTAGTGTTACGTGGCTTTAGTCGGTGGACTCTGTATATTCTAGGGAGTTGTACTGAATCAAGTATTCTTGATAATGATAAAAAATTACCTCTTCTTTGTAAGAAAAGTTCAGAGAAAAGCAACTCTTTCGTGCTTAAGTACTTTTTTGCTTATTGTTGTCAGTTCTTGTCAGAAAGGAATGCACAGGACATTTTGAAATCCTGGATTTTAAATTCCTTTTGCAAGGCATTTCTGACTCCATTGCCCTCACTGCCCTTTACTAAATTCTTTTCTACCATGAACATCAGAAGACAGTCTCGGTTAATGACCTTCTCTTCTCTCAGAGATCCCAGTGTTATGTAGACCCTGGTCCCATTGGGACAGTCATCATCAGGGAAGCACAAGTCATGGCCACAGTGAGACACCACTTCACATTGTCAGGATAGCTGCTATTAGGGAAAAAAACATTGGTGAGGGCTGGAGAGATTGGAACTCATGTTCATGGTGGGTGGGAATGGAAAATGGTGCAGCTGCTGTGGGAAAGTGTGGCAGTTCCTCAGAAAATCAGAACTGGACACGTGTGCAGAAGAACTGAAAGCAGGAGCCGGAAGAGAGAGATGTGCATCAGTGTTCACAGCAGCATAATTCCCAGGAGCAAGGCAGTGGAAACATCTCATGTGTTCACATGGTGCACACACACAGTGGAATGCATTTAGCCTTAAAAGGAAGGGAATTCTGACACATGCCATGTGGACGAACCCTGAAGGCACTGTGCTGAGCAAAATTGGGCGGGCACAAAAGACAACCCATGAGTCCATCATGGGGAGTCCCCAGAGCTGTCAGATTCAGAGAGGCGAGAGCAGAGCCATGTGCCGGGCTGGGAGGGAGAAGCTGAGAGCTTTCTGGAGATGCCTGGTGTGCAGTGCCCAGTGTGGGATTGTACTTGATGCTACTCAGGTATTTGCCTGGTACACTGCTCCGTCTAACCATGAGTTCACACCACACTTTTTTGTTACCACACTCTTACTTAATGGCAACTTTCTTGTGTGGTTAGCCACAGTGAAAAATGCATGAAGTCACAGTGTCACTAGTCCTTACTGATGTGTGTGCTGAGGGGCCATGGGAGGGACCAGTCGGGATGGAAGCTGTGTCCCTTCATGGGCACTTAGGCCTACTGGAAGGATATTTTGAGATACTAATTATGTGCATTGTTATGTAAATGCTTTGAGAGTAAAATAAACCAGATGGCTACAGATTAACGTATTTGACTGTGACCATGATTGGAAGCATTTTAGCTGTATTATAAGGTTTGACTTTTTAGTGATTAGCCAAAACGTTGACATTTAGATCTACTGGGTGTAAGTGTTAATGGATTCCATTGACTTTCATATTTTCTTCTTAGGTTCTGCTTAAGTCCAGCTACCTGCAACCTTCTGGGAAAACACACACTGGATGCCAGCCAGGACACAGCCACCAGCCTATGAGGGATAGTCATGAAAGAGTATGTGTTTGTTTTTTGTAACAGCCAGTTCCATTAATTATCATGATTGTCTTTTTCTGAAAGAATTTAAAAAGAGCTTATTCAGTACTAGAATTTAAAAGGAGGTACACTGTGCTTCTGTGCTGTGAATTGCTTTTTTCATTGTAAACTGCATTCTGTAAGAGGATTGTTTTCTGAATATTTGCAGCACCACTGCAGAACAGTTCTAATTTGGTAACTAAGCAAGATCCTTAGATATGGCCATGAATGCAGGAAAGTAGAGTGCAGAGCAGTGAAACATGATATGGCATTGTTCTAAGTTTATATGAAATCATCCTGCAATAACAGGATGTATCTGTTATTGCAGATAACAGTATCTTGTAAATATATCTTTTTAAAATAATTTTATTGTGAGTGGATTGCCTGAGCCCGCAGGTTCGAGACCCGCCTGGGCAACTTGGCAAGACCTCAGTCTCTACAATAAATCAGACTCAGCTGGGCATGGTAGTGTGCACCTGTAGTTCCAGCTACTTGGAAGGCTGAGGCGGAAGGATCGCCAGAGCCCAGCAGGTTGAGGCTGTGGTAGCTGGAAGCGGCCACTGTACTCCAGTCTGGGCAACAGAGTGAGACTCCAACTCAAAATAATAATAATAATAATTTTATTATTATCCATTTGGATTGTGTTCACTTGTAATGTTACAAAGCAATTTTCATAAAATTTTCCATGCAGTTGGGTCTTTTTGAATTTTCTGTTCCATTGACCCATCTAACCATAAGTTAGCATCACACGTTTTTTTTTTACCACACTCTTAATTCTAAAACTTTATAGGATGCTCTACAATCTGACAGAGGCAGCCTTTGTTGGGAGCCAACATCTACAGCTATACAGTTGAGGCCTATGAAGGCCCATGTTGGAGATCTGCTTTCGACACAAAAGCATCAGTGACACCTGTAGTGTTGGTATATGAATAGTGACCAGTTTGTATATGTGACATAAAAGCTTATATTATTTAGAAGTAAACCTTTTACACTGTTAAACTAAAATTTCGGGTAAGGCCTTACAGCAGAAAACATTCTGTACTTTAAGTTTCCATTTCTATCTGACTCTCTGAGCCATTGTTAAGTCTCTGTTTCTCAGAAGTAACCATGCAGCCTTTGTTCCTATAAGCACTCTGTAAGCAGTTTCTCCCGTAAAGATTAGCAACCAAAATTGTTTTAATAGTTTTGTTTTCCTGCCTCTAGCCAGGCAGAATGTGTCTAGTTTCAGTACATGTCAAGACTCTCAGCTTGCCTCAGCCCTGGCCATCATCATGACAATGGTGCTTTTCCTTGTCCAAGAGTGTGACAACCACTGTTTGATTCATTCACTTAGATCAAATTTTCTATCAGGAAGTTTAGAAATATATATATACACACAGTTTAGTTATCTACATATAACACTATGTGAACCTGTGCTTGCTACTTCACTTCCTTCTGCTTGGAATTTGCCCTCTAATATGCCTGTGTATGGTAGTAATGAAACCCAGTTACAGGCCTGTTGGAGAGTAAAACCAAAGTACTCTTACTTATTTCTGGATATACTTTTGCACTTTGGATTTCTGCTTTAAGGTGTCGACTTCAGTGTCCGGCAGACTTCAGTGGTAAAGTACACATTGGGTTTGTCAAACACTGTGGTTAGCATTCTCTGCTTCTTATTATTTAGCATTTTATAGAGGGCTCTGGCACCAGTGTCCCTGACAGAAATATTTTTTTACTGCTGGACATTAAAATAAATAGTATAGATTTTGAGTGTTTTGTTAAATCATAGAAAATTAATAGGAAATTTTACATTAGGTAAAAATAAGAATAGCTTATAATATACAGATTAATCATTAAATATTATAGGAAACAGTCATCAAAACTATTATTGAAATCATATACTTCTTATCTTGATGTAAGCTTTGTGAAGCACAATATGCTTCATGGAATTTTGATTGTTAATTGTTACCTCAAGCAAAAATCTTTTGTGAAGTACGTTATGCCTCATGAGACCTGTAAGCCCCCAGCAGATATTTGTCATACTGCTGGAGGTTATAGAAAATGGTATATAAGCTGGAAAAAGTTTGAATAAAATTGGCACACAGTCCTTGACCAGACTGGTCCCAGAAGAACTGCCTCTGAGTTGTTTCTTCTCACCGCGTCCTGATTCCCCAGTGCAGGCCCAACCCCCCTCTGGTTGGGGCCAGTCCCCGACAAGCCTTGTTTTTTTTTTTTCTTAATTAACCAGTTTTCTTGGTTTATTCTTATTTTATTATTCTTCCAAATGAATCTTAACCTTTGCACGTGGATGTTCCCTCTCAGCGACATAAAGCAATTGCTGGTGATTATATAGGACAAACTTATGCCAGCACAGATTTTTCAAAAATGTATGTTTGCTTGAAGTTTTCTCTTCAAATTGCATGAAAAAGCAAATGAGGAGATGGAATATGTACTGAGATGTATGTAAAAAAATATCAGCTGGCATGGTGCAAAGAAAATGTTCTTCTACATTGTTTTTGAACAGCAGACTGGACAGTGAATTGCATATTGTTAATGTGGGAGGGAGAAAGTCTGTATCGTCTACTCGAATAGAAAAGCACTAAGTGGAAGACGTCCAGCAAATTCCCATTGCACAGCCTGTAGCGGTGAGCCTGCCAGGCCTGTTGGTGACTGTTTCACACGTTACCACTCATTAGAAAAATGTAAGATATTGAATTTTCATTTTGGGGTCATAAATAAGTTCCTCAGTATACAAAATTCCATTATCAGCCAAACATCATTACAGTAAAACAGTTGGTTCCAGTGCTTTACCGTTTAATAGGAAGTGATGCGCTTTTCACTTTTCATTAAAATAAAGGGTGGTTAAGTTGCTGGTAAGTGACCCGCGAGGTGTCTCCAAGTACAAAGGGTTAAACAGTTCACATAGGAATCAGGGGACAATGGCATTTATATGGAATTATGTCACCTCTTAACTTAGTGAGAATGGACGTCTTTATGACAGTGAGCCTTCCTGTTCAGCAGCACTGGAGTGTCTTTCCACTTTTGTGTCTCCTAAAGCAGATGGCCTCAGCTCTGTGGAAACTTGGTCTAGTGGAGCAGACAGAGATGATGAAACAGGTTTATGAGCTAGTGTAGAAGCTCAGTAGTGATCTGATAGGTGCTACGTTTCCAAGGGCAGTAACGGTAAATACTTCAAAGGGAGTGGTATTTTAAAGCAATGTACTCATTCTGTGTGCATCTAATATTGATAAGAAGTAATTAGTATTGACCAGAATTTGAATAAGTCGAGATAGAGCAATGGTCAT
>NW_007246975.1:7244-8588 GCF_000164805.1 Carlito syrichta
GCCAGTCTGTGCCTTTGGAGAGTACTCCATACAAATAGAGAAAACTTGCCTTGATTGTATTTCTGAGAGATAATGGATTTTTTTTTTTTGAGATAGATTCTTGCTGTGTTTCCCAGGCTGGTCATGAACTCCTGGGCTCAAGCAATTCTCGACCTTGGCCTCCCAAGCTGCTGGGGTTACATCTGTGAGCCACCATGCCTGGGAGCAAACTAATGATTATTTAACTCACAAATCACTGAAGATTTGGTGAAATGTAAAATAGCCATTCCTGCACCATAGAGGGATCAGTTTTGCAAATTTGTGTAAGACAAACTGGAACAGAAAGAGACATGATGAGGAGGCAAATGAATAGACTCATAAGGTAATCCAGGTGGGAGGTCATGAATACTTGCATGCAGGTGGAAGAAGAAAAGGGGAGATTTCTGATACAATGTTGTGAGGCTGGAATCCGGAAGCCTTTGTGAAGATGGGATGTGGCGTGAGGGATAGGGTAGCGGCTAGTCGCGGAGTGTGGGACCCGGGCCTGGGTGATGGCCACTTGGCTCCAGAACTAGAAACGAGGACTTGGGAGTGTCCGTCTTGGTGGAGTAATCATGCGTGAACTGAATTGCCAGGCCACGTGGGTGCCGGAATCCATAAGATGAGGACATGTCCCAGGAGTGCTGGGGCTGGGAGTGGGCTTGGTGGGTGAAAGGGCAGGTGCTGGACTGTGGTCGGCACAGACACTGCCCAGAGGGGACACTCTCATGTGGAGACCTGTGAGATGAAGATGGTTCCCAGGAGTGCTGGGCTTGGGAGTGGGCTTGGCAGGGCATGGGGCAGGCTCTGGACTGCCATTGTCCCAGAGACTGTTCAGAGGGGTCACTCTCGTGTGGAGGAGACCTGGAGAGAATGGAAGGCCAGGGAGGGTGGGTCTGAGAAGGCCTGGAAGAAGAGACAGGCAAGGGTGGGGGCAGCTGGGGCGCCCTCCCTTTCTCCCCCTTCCATGTGTGCTTAGCGCGCATGTGATCACTGACAGCATTTTAAAGACTGAGTTGAAAGTTACTGATGCCATCAGCGTTTTGGAAGCCACGGGGAGGCAGACGCTAAGGGCTCCCTTCCGTGCTCTGTCACATTCCTCCCGCTACTTGGTCCCCTGCCCTGCCCTTGTTGCTTGTCTCTGCCAGAAAAGAGTTAGCGCTTGTCTTTCAAAGTAAGAAATAGGACAGAAGGCTCCATGAGAAAAACAGGTTTGTAGAGCACGTGTGATGGAGAACTTTGTGTATGCACTACTGAAATGCCTGTGTTTAGGTTAAGGGTAGATGGAGCCTGGTGTCACCTACAGAACTGGAATCATCTGATGTG
>NW_007246976.1:0-25542 GCF_000164805.1 Carlito syrichta
AGTATCACATGTTCTCACTCATATAGTGGACCTTGAACATCCAATGTAATAATATAAGAAAATGACTGACAGTAGTGGGAAACTATGTGGGGGGGAGATGGGATTAATGGTAGTAAATATCTGTCTGGGGACAGGGAAACACCTCTTATCAACAAGCGTGCCTGAACAAAACGTATTTGTATACCTAACCCTTAACTGTACCCCACAATATCATAATAAAAAATATTGATTATAAAAAAATAATAAAAATTTTAAAAAAAGATACCTGCACATGCATGTTTACTGCAGCACTATTCACAATAGCAAAAACATGGAATCAACCATGCTGTCCATAGAAACTATATCAAATTTTTTTAAAAGTGGTACATATACACAATGGATTGCTATGCAGCCATAAAGAAGGACAAGCATATGAACTTCACAGTAACTTGGATGAATTTAGAGTCTATCATACTCAGTGATCTATCACAGAAACAAAGAACTGAGTATCACATGTTCTCACTCATAAGCGGACCCTGAACATTTACTATAATACTATAAGAAAGAGATTGGTAGTAGCGGGATACTGCCGGGAGGTGGGGGGACACAACATCAATAAGGGTACCTGATCTCAAACCAGGCAAAGAAGGGAAGACCAAAGAATGGCCCAAACTTACCTGTATGATGACCACCTGTATACCTAGTCCTGAATTGTACCTTACCTCTTTAAAATTAAAAAAAAAAGTATACCATGTCAGTTTTGTTCAAACTATGATGGAGTTTTGCAATATACATATGGCCACATTGCATCTGTCAGTATAAATCTACTATACTAACAAGTCAAGCTGACTTTTGTAAAACATGTTGATTAACCAAACCTAAGGGTTATCCATATAACATTAGTGCTTAAAACATTAAAATATTATAAGGAAATAAATAATAGTTCTCACTCTACTTCGGAATATCAAGAGACAAATAGCCAATGGTAGACTTATCAGACCTGACACTTCTCCATCTCTGGATTTCTTGGCCCATTTTTCTGTTTATCAGAGGACAGTCCAACATATGTAAAAAAGGAACTCTTCAATAAATTAATTTAATGACTTGCTAACGGTTTCAACAAAAATGCTGGTGATAAAATTGAAATATTTATGTAAAATGACATATTGAGGTTACTAATAGGATTCAATTATTCATAAAGTCTATGAACACGAAGGCTAAGAAGTTGCTATAAGTTTTCTAAAGCAAGGACTACCTTATAACTTAAACCATACTTAGCAGGAGAGATGAGAAATAATTTGCTGGTTCCAAACTGGCCTGATTTGTCTGGTCTTCCTGGGACAGATGTGAGAATTGTGGACTGCCCAAGACAACTTTGCCACATCCCTTGTCTTTGCCACACAATAGAAGAGGCTTTATCTGAGCTATGCCTAGACTTCCAAAATAGTTTTCTGTAGTGATCATTTGTTCTTTTGGCCTCTTTGACATTTAATCTCTTTTTTGTGCAGGTTACAATACTTCAGATTTTCTTTGGGAAGCTAGCCTGCCCTGATCTTAGATCATGTGGTTTGAGATGAATCATGTGATCTGTGCTTAGGCCACCAAAACCCTGAATTTCCTTAGCCATATTGATTTGTTCATAGGTGAGTGCCTGAGCCAGGTCTGTCCTAGCATCAAAATTTCCCCTTTTGGGCACATCAAAAGAGCTGAGCATAACACAAATTAATCCAATCATGGTTAATTCTGAGTCTTGGGAATGTACACCAATAAAAGTCTTCTCTGCTAGGATGAGTAGTACTAGCAATGATATAATCTTAGAGCTATAAGATACCCACATGGAGTTGAAGAATGAAGCCCATAAGTGTAATACAGAGAAAGTCAAGAAACCGATGCCTGATAACATTGTTTGAGCCTCTAGATCAAACCTTGCCTGAAGATATGAATACTAAACTATACTAGCAAATCCATCCTTCTATTTGCTTGAATGAGTTTAAATGAGGTTTTCTGTCAGATACAATAAGGAAATTCTAAATAATATATTTTCTAACTACATTTAGTATCACCTTCTAGTTATTCTAGAAAAATCTTCCTGTTGATCTCCCTTTTGATCTAGCACTTTCCTATTAAAGAACATTCAGCAATAAATATTTAGTGCTGAACTTGACAGCACAGTCTGGCCTCTACCTTAAGTTAGCCAGCACAGGCATGTGGCTTAGCAGTATGAGGCCAACTGGAAGGGAGAAAAAAATAGGGCTTAGATGGGAAGTGGTCAGGGTGTTGTGGCCTGCTTGGGAGAGGGCATTTATGGTGTCCAGGAATATTGCCCCATGGTCATTTTTAAAAGAAGGAGTAAAATAAATATGGAAGATCGGAGACATAAAACAAATATTTTAGAGACATAATTATGGGAAATCTGGGTCAACAGAAGGAGTTGGGATACTACAGCTCAAGGGCGAGGTGAGTTTGGAGAAAGGCAGGCAGTTGGTCATGCAGTTGGGCCACCAGAGCTCACTCTAAGCCTCACCAGGCAGGGGAATGAATGCCAGCCACTACCAAATGTACTAACCCTGCTGATATTTACTCAAGAAGTCAGACGATCCTGAGTCTGTCCCCATGACCATTTAGTAGCTTCCGCTGGGGAAGACAGAGGCAGAAAAATAAGGTAGCTGACAACAGGTGCAACCCATCTTCCAGCCCTGGGACAGGGTTACATGCATTGGCTTGGAGACCAAACCAGACCCGGGCTTAAGGCCCAGATCTACCACCAGCTAGTTGTATGACTTTAAGCAAGTGTTTAAATTATCTATGCCTCATTCTTTTCATCCACAAAATAGTTATTTCCTGAGAAAGTTATTATGATGATTAAATGAGAAATACATATAAATACTTAGCACAGAGCATATTCTCAGAAAATGTTATTTCTTATTATACCCCTGCACTGCAGATAAGTGGGACACACCATCTCCTATTCACAGCTGGTGCTCCCAATCTTTATACATTCCATTTTCTCTCCTTATGCTTCCCTACTGAAATTCTACCTATCCATTAAGAGGTAATTTAAAAGTCCCCGCTATCATGGTGCCTTTCTCCCAACGAGATGGAATCTTTCCTTCAGTTCTAGCTCTTTGTAACAGACGGAAACCACATGTAGAGTAGTAGTTCTTAATCCTGGTTGCATATTAGAACCACTTGGAAATCTATTAAAAATATTGATGCCTGGGCCTCAATCCCAGAAATTTTGATTTAATTGGTCTGGGGTGAGGCTCAAGCATCAATATGTTTTAAAAGCTCCCCAGGTGATTCTGCCGTGCAGCCAAGATTTAGAACTACTGATGGGTGAATGGGTATGTTCTTAAATAATGTTTATCAATGAATTCAAGCTAAGATATTAATGGCTTTAAAGTTTTAATAGGTGAACCTTTAGAATACTTGCATATTTATTATAACCCATGCAACACTATGCTTCAAGCATACAAAGGTAAATAAGATTTTTTAAATGTCTAGCCTAAAGGAAGGAATCACAATTTAACTAGGGAGATGCATGCATAGCTGTGAAGATAGCTATAATACATGAGTGGTACCCTAGAAATGTGTCAAAAGTATTTTAGGAGCACAAAGGAAAAGCCCACTAATTTGGAGGTGGCAGGAAAATAACTTCAAAATGTGGATGACATTGAGCTGAGACATTGAGTTGAAAGTTAACAGGTTTGCAAGGTCAAGGGTCAGAAGGCTTTCCAGGCCATATACATACCAAGATGTCAAAGTTCATGGTTCATTCCAATTCAAACACCTTCAAAACCCAAGTAATTAATTACTAATCAAGGGAATCACAAATATGGTAAAGAGGATGTTTTAAAGCAGGAAGACATTTCCCAAATCCCACCTATATCAGACTACTTTGGTTGCAATAAACCAGCTCCCAGCTTGAGTTAAACACAGCATGCTGCCATGGCTGAAGTCAGTCCTTGAATTCACAGATTCTCATTTCTCCCACCAAGCACCTTGAGCAGCCTGAATTTGACCTTGTCTGCTTCTAGACCAAGCACTAAGGCAAGATATGGGGTATGATTAACCTGTGTTGAGTTAGGTGCCCATTTCTGGCCAATCACCAAGTCCTGAAGTACGGCCTACAGGAAGTTGTCAGCTTTCATTTAAGTAAGTTCTGTGGATCAAATAAACTTTTCTTAGAAGAGTAAATGTAAGTGCTACTTGTAAAAGAATAAAAGAGTGTTGGACATATCCTAGGGATGTACCTCCACTACTGTCTACCCCTTGGCTACTTAACTCCTTCAATATTCACTTCTTCCTATTTAAATAATTTCCCAAATGCCTCTATGGGTGATTGATTGCAAAAATAGCTCTAATTCTCCACTTTGCCCTCTATCCATGCCCTTTGTCATGAGACATTGAAGCAACTTCCATCAAAAGGTGGAGTCTATCTCCCCCTGTCTTGAATCTGGACTGTCCTTGTGACTCGCTACCACTAATAAAATGAGACAAAAGTGACAGGGGCCGGTTCTGGGTCTATGCTTCAAGGGGCCCTCTGTGCCTCTGCTCTTTTAAAACCCAGATGACAACGTTAGAACAAGCCCAAGCTAGGGTGCTGAAGGATGAAAGACCTGGTAGTCAGAGCCAGATTGTTTTAGGTGAGTCCATTCTAGACCAGCCAGCCACCAGCCAAACCACCAGCTGAGTCACAGACGCATAAGTAAGGTCAGCCAAGATCAGCCAAGTCTAGTCAACACTAGAAGAACTGCCCAACCAAACCGCAAACTCATAAGCTAAATAAATGGTTGTTGTTTTAGGCTACCGGATTTTGTGGTTGCATGTTAGCAGAATTTTTGTGGAAATAGATAACCAACATAGCCACCAGTTTACAAAATGCAATTATCCCACATATAACCACAGAAATAAGCAGCCCACCTCAATGCCAATAGCTAAATGTCCAGTATCACAGAGTGGTGTTTGCTCCTGTCCATTGGGTACATATTGGACTTTTCTGTCACTGATATTTAACAATGGCAAAAAAAATAGGTTAACACCAGTGGAAACCTCCCACTTTGAAATGAGGAAAAGAGAAGCTACACCCAGGGGTAAATGATACCTGGCATTGGTCCATGCTATTGATTCTTACCTCCTAGTGCCCCAGTTCTCTTTGGGGATTACCCTAAAGCACTGTGCATGTGGCTCTGGCAGGAGGGTGACTTCAGCCTTACAAAAAAATTTTTAAAACAATCCTGCTGAACAAGCATAATAAGATAAATGATGGCTTTAGTGGGTCTCGCTGGCATCTATGTGTTGAATCATTTCCCTGGCAATATATTGAGTTCTTTAATTGGCCAATCTGGTAACTCAGGTTCTGCCAGCTGGGTGATTTTCCTCTTCCATTTTCTTCAGCAGCAACCCTGAGAGAAGGGAAAGAGGCTTTGGGAAATTTGAACATCTCAACCATCCAGCTTACCTACAATGGGTGCAGGAAATCCCCAGAGACTAAGGATGTTCTTGGGACTTCAGCAATCACTGGTTCCTGTATTCAGGTTTGGGATTTTTCCTGCAATGTCACCAACCCCAGAAATGTGATCCAGCCTGATATTTGAACTAAACATCATCCTTACTTTTTCCCCCCAGTCTCTATCTGCTCAGGTCTTAGTTTAAAGAATTATATTTCCACCTTGGTTTTTGTGCTCAGGTCTTAGTTTAAAGAACTATATCTCTGCCTTGGTTTTTGTGCTTGTTAGAGTCTGATCTTTCCTAACTCCAGGTAATACTTGAGAGGGATGTGGAAGATCAGATTTCCTAATTTTCCTGGATTTTTCCAGCATCTCACTTCAGGTTAAGCTGAGAAATAAACTTTTTACAATTTACCAATTCATGAATGCCAGATATTCAGCAATAAAGGATTGCTCCTGAAAGGCAGAAATAGATTTGTTTAACCAATCTATTTCTCTCTCCTGCTGGACTGCTTGCAGCATAGGCAAAGCATATCTTCCTCTTTTGTTGTCATCCTGAATGTCCTAAGAGCCAGCCCTCACACTCCACTATCATGACATTTTTCTACCACATCTCCAACACTATAGCCTTGATGAACATGTGGTTTGAATGCCAAGAGACCACAGGCCACAGTTTAACCAGTAGCATAACCACCCAGGAATTGAACCATAAGCTTGAAAGATTGCTTTCAGAAGAAGGTGCTCTTCCCAGAACACCAATATTCTGGATAGACCAAACATATCCCCGATCACTACAACTTCATATCAAACACTGTTCTAGAGTTGCCAACTCTGATTGGTAGGAGCTGAATATAGTGCTACACTGAAAGGGATTCTAAGACCATATCTGGATTCTGTAGGGGGAAAAATGCCATAATTAATTAATTCTATCTGCCAAGGTCAAGATATAGAAGACTAACAAGATATATGTCAGGTTTGCCATGGTTGTTCTATACCAATTAAGCTGAAGATCAAGTCTGTTACCTTATTTTTAAACAAAAAAAGAACTTGGAGATTTGATAAGCATTTGAGATAAAATCTGAAAGAGCCTAATATGAAAAATAATCACCATAACTTTCAAATGGAATGCATTCACTTTTCAAAAAACTAGTTCCTTGGTATATATAAAAAGATTTTGCTTCCACTCCAAATGTTCCAGCCATCCCAGCTGAAATTGTTGCATACTTAGTGTTTTATACCTCTTTCTTTTTAAATAAAAAGTCAGATAACTGAATACCTTATGTCCTATAAAAATAATTCTGACTTTTTTAAGGCTTAGACATAATACCTGTTCTGCCTGCATCTCAGTCTTATGAAGATCAGACACACTTTGAAAACATTAAAATATGGGCAACCTCCTCGGGTCCTCTCCCACTGTGGGAGCTTTTCTGTCTTCTCAATAAATATTAATTTCTAAAAAAAAACAAAGAAAACATTAAAATATTATATAAAAGTTACTTTTACTGCTTTTAACTTTCAAAAAAATGTAATATTCTACGTAAATTATGTTTACCACCTTGTAACCTTTTTATTTTTTACTACTTAGCATTGAACCTTCTTCCCAGAGTGCTTCAATCTCCTTTTGGGGTGATCCTCATCATGGTGGGTGTGGCCTTGGCAGAATAGTGATCCCAGCACCCCATCCACAAAAATTAGGGCAAGGGTGGCAGCATCAGATTCTGCTTCCACTCATTTTCTGAAATTGCTAATGTGTTGGCATACAAGGAATTTCAGCAGATTTGATGCTTGCTCCCAGATACTAGCTCATGAATAAGGACAAAAGTCAGCAGCAGCAGTGGATGTGGTCGCAGCCTTAGTTGGGGGCTGTGATGGTGGCAGAGTCCTGATTCTGACTTGACCATTCCTGGGGGTGACAATGCTGCACTTCCTGATGCCTGGCCTCCTTGTCTTCCATCTCTTTTTCAAGTCACATTTTTCAGTCTCATATCCAGTATATTCTATGACCCTTTCCCCCTTTTATTTATATTTTAATGCATTTATTGCCTAAACAAACAGTACTTTCTATTACAAACAGGAACCCTGAATAATGCTACACCTGATAGAAGTAATAAACATGGACTCTGCACACTGGGCTTGAAATGTAGCAGGTTCTCAATAAATAATTATTGAATAAATGCGAGTGTGGAATACAACTGGCCTCTGGTCTCTGTACTCTAATTAGCCACATGTTGACCCCAGTGTAGCTCCAGACAACGTGTCTGAGTTCAAGGCAGGAAAGGTTATACAAGCCGAGTCTCTCCTCTTTGATGAGGGAGGTAAAATCTTTTCCAGAAATCATCTCCCAGAAAATTTTTCTTACTATTCTTTGACCACCCACAACTGCCATGGAAGTTGGGAAATCATGGATCTCACCTGAGGTTGGTTCCTTTGTTGCTATAAACAGAGATGCACTTCTATTAGTGAGGAAGAAACAGATGAATACATATTGGGTGGACAACAAATGATGTCTGCAAGGAAAAAATTAATTTAAAAAAATGAATGATCATTCTGGGCCCCTGAGAGTTAAAGGCGGCTATGGTTTGGCTATGGTTTGTTTGTTCTCACCAAAACTCATGTTGAAATTTGATCCCTAAAGTGTTGGTATTTGGAGGTAGGGCCTGGCGAGAGGTGTTTTGGTATTGGGGAGGCACATCCCTCATGACTGGCTTGGTCTAGTCTTGCTGTAGTAAGTGAGTTCTCACTCCCAGGAGAATGGATTAGCTTTCATGCAAGCAGGTTGTTCTGAAGCCAGGATGCCTTTCAGGTTTCCCCCTTTGCATGTGTCTGCTTCCCCTTTGACCTCTTCCACCACGCTATGACATAGCATGAAAGTCTTTACCAGAAGCCAGGGTCATGCTCTTGAACTTCTCAGCCAGCAAAACTGTGAGCTAAATAACCTCTTTTCTTTGTAAATAATCCCGCCTTAGGTATTCTTTATAGCAACACAGAACAGACTAAGACAGAAACCACGGGAATCTGGACCACTAAGAAAACAGGAGCAATTCCTATTGAACATGAGCCCTGGTCCCCATGACCCACCCTCTCTGCTTCAGGCCTTATTTTCAGATAAAATGGGGCCTTATTTTCAGATAAAAAAAACATGCAAGCTCTGACTGGGAAGGACTCATGTATTCAGAGGAACCAAAATTCCTATAGCTGACAAAGGACCTCTAAAACCTATTGGTCTCTACCTGAAGGCAGAGATGATTCCAAACTGCTGAAAGGCTCCAGCCTCTGATGTATTTACAGTGAAGCCATTCTTCTGGCCAAGTGTTCTGTGTGCTGCCAACCCGTCCTGCTGAATCCTTCCCTTTCTTCACTGCCTTACAAGGGCTGCTGAAGTCTCCTGATCTAGCCGTGGCCTGACCCTTCCAGATATAATGTCCCACGAGACCCCACTAACCCAGCAATGACCCTTGCCTCTCTAACCTTTCTCCAAGCTCCCTGCCTCTGACCACAAGAATTAAACACTCCCATACTCTGCCCCACGAATGCTCTAAACGTTGGGCCCAAGGAGCAACTAATTGGTTTTTTACAAGCCTAAAATAATCCAGACATTTAAATATTGATGTTCATTTCTGGGTAGCTATAAACACAAAAGGGGGGAAAGAGCATGTTTAACTGCTTCCTCTCGTTCAGTTTCACCATAATAATGTCTAGTCAATAAGCCCAGCTTTATAAAGCAGGGACACATCTGAATTAAAAGGGATATTCCAATGTGCTCCGTATCATTATGACAGAATGGCCCATCCATTTGGTATCATCTATTCGGTTCACCCAGCACTTCCCACACACCACACACATTTTGGGGTGGGAGGAGGGTTATAGGAATCCTGAGTCCTGGGCAGAAGGAAGAACAAAGCAGACTATATTCAGCACCCAAGGAAGCATTTCTCAGCAGCCCATGAGAACCTGCCAATGCAGGGAGACCCTGATCTTCAACTCCAGGGACTGGGAGGCCATGGTGCCACTTCCTTCCTTCAAAACACAGATGTGAGAGGGGGGACTTGGGTGAGAATTTAAGATGCCATGAGTAGACCACTGAACTAACATGTCCAAGAAAGAACCACAGTGCCATTTCTAACCCTCGCCCAAACCCGCTTATGTCCTCTGATAACATTCTTCTATGTTTGTCTTGTCAGTCCTAAAAATGCACTTGTCCATAGATCCCTGGCATGTGCTCATTATTCTTCTTGTACTGTTTTGTATTGTTTCTTAAAGATGCCCATTAACAAGCAGACAATAATTTGTTCCAACGCTGATACTTCTGTTTCCATGTGTATTTGACTGCTCTCGTTAAAGGCTTATCATCCACCCACAGGATCTGTCTTCTTTCTAAACCAGAATCAAGGAATACTATAAAAATGTAGTAACAATCTTAATAATGACAGTACCCTTTTGTTCCAATAAAACACCATTGACATTACAATACAAACCATAGAATCACAATTTGTTAATTTATGCATAAGTGAATGCTGGTCTCTCTCTCTCATAGACTTTTAAGTTAATGGGTATCTTACATTTATGTAGGTTCTCATACTATCACTCTTTAGATTCTAGACATCTTCAGGGCAGTGTCTTGTTACTTAGGGATTCTGAAGTCACACATTCAGATATTGACAGAAAGTATAGTTTATTTTATTTTTCTGTTAACTAATCAACACTCATTGGATAGCAAGGGGAAAAACTAAGTTTATTTTTAAAACCCAGAATATTTCAACTTCATTAATTGTTACAGTTTTTTTTTTAACCTAAAGACTCAGCCTATTTTGCTCAGTATTTTTTTTTTGAGTTGGAGTCTCACTCTGTCACCCAGACTGGAGTGCAGTGGCTGCTCCCGGCCACTGCAGCCTCGACCTGCTGGGCTCCAGCGATCCTTCCGCCTCAGCCTTCCAAGCAGCTGGAACTACAGGCAAGTGCTACCACACCCGGCTAATTTTTTTTTTTTTAATTGTAGAGATGGGGTCTTACCAAGTTGCCCAGGCGGGTCTCCAACCCGCGGGCTCAGGCAATCCACTTACCTCGGCCTCCCAAAGCACGGGATTATAGGCTGAGCCACCGAGCCCAGCCTCAGTATTTTTGATTTTTGCTTTTGCTCCCTGTTCTTCCCCAAGATGGCCTCTGAGGACATTGGAAGAGGTAGGGCCTGGATGGATTTGCATAGAAGCATGGAGACAGGGTGCTCAGAACAGCAGAGTCCGCTCTGGATTTCTGTAGGGTCTACTGCAGAAGATCCCTGGGGCTGGGGAACTAATGATACAAAGGGTAGTTCTTCTTCCAGGAGGTTCTGTTGGGAACTGATCTTGGAGGCTGGGGCTAGTGTAGGTGATAGACAGTTCTTTCTTTCAACTTGATCTGGAGCTGGTCATCTCCTTGGTGACTTAGTCCTCCATTTACCCTTGGTGGTGCTAAGACCTCCCATTGGATCTGGTTATACCCAGTCTGCCTGGCAGGCTGCCCTAGACTCTCCCTTCACTTTCTAGACCCTCCTTGGAACTTCTAGATCTCATTCATGCAATGGAGAAGTAGATAATTGTTCAGGAAGTCTGTACTCTACCTTATGTTGGGGTATGTATGCATTTACTTTCACATGGTCAATCCTGGTTGCTGAGGAAAGTCTACAAGGCTCTGTCCTCACAGAGCCCCAGTGCAAAGGAGGGCAAAAGCCAAAAGCCTCTCTCTTCCCTTTGTCCTCCACCGAACATACTGAATCTAAAATTCCATTGATTTTAAGATACATCATTGTTCTATGTACTACAAAATAATAATAATGCCTAGAATGCAGTGACACATCTTGATGTACCCTAATTTCAGAGATGGTAAGGTGTGAAAATATATGTATATTAAATCAGTGAAAGATAGATGTGTCTAATATACATTCCTACCCAAAGAACAATGGTCCCAAGAAGAAAAGATAGTAGCTGACCACCACTAGTCTTCCTCTTGCTTCCTTCTTTTCACAATCCCTTAGGCCAAGAGGAATACACTTTGGGCTTTTAATATCCTGTCATTATATCCTGCCACCAGCCTAGGACTGCAAGCATTACTGTCTAGCCTTTCCTTAGTATGTAAGAAGTTTATTTAGTCAGCCATGCCGAGCTCTTGATATTATGGTATGATGATTCTAAAAAGTCCTTTCTGTTTTGACAAAGTCTGGCTTTCAAGACTACATTAACTTTTGACAAAAATCTCCCTTTGAATATCAGAAATCAAATATTAGTTCTTTTTTTTTTTTCTATTTTGAACCATTTCTATGGCAATCCCCAGATTCCCTGAAAAATGCTTTTTGGATGCCCCAACAGAATGAGACCAGTTTAAGAAAATACAAAACAAAAAAGTTATTCTGTTTCATTTTTATCTTCCCAAAAGGCCTAGTATGAAACAATGGGCAATACTGAAATACAGCAAATTCTAGGTGAAAAACAAAGGGGGGAAATATTTCTACTTCTTCTTCCAGTTCCTTTTTGTGAGTAGCTCGGTAGGCAGAATATGTATCATTGACCTTTTTGGTAATTTCTCACAAAATAGGCTAAATTAGGTCTTGTTTTCAAGGGATCCACCAGCGACATTGACTTAGTAGTTAACCTTTTTGCTATTTCCAAATTAATAATATCTCTCCCACCAAAAATAATCCTGAAGCCCTATAAACTTTTGTATTTTTTTGTGTTGCAACCTTCAGATGAGTAGTAAACAATTGTTTCTTTTTGCTATTCTAGTATTAATATCTCATCAGCAGTAAAGAGATTACACATGAAAATTTTTATTATCTTGTACGAATGTGACTTTTTTAGTATCATTTTGGGGCAGTCCAAAAGACTTGTTGTAATATAGTGGATTGGTGCTGTGACTGGGGCTTTTTTTTTTTGGCATTCTCTAAAAAGAAACTTCACTGAGATTGCTGGTGGGGCAACAGGAGTGTCTTCTCTAGCTAAGACTTAGCTGCCTGTACAGGGAACAACTTTCTCAGAAGGGCCTGGCTCCTTGCTAGCATGTCCCAAGACACTGACGACAATATCTAAATATAATTCTAAAGTAATTGGCAAGTCAATAGTTGATAGTACTAGAAGTCTTCAAAACAGATCATAATATGATTGCATTGACTTGTAACTAGGTAGCTGAAAGAAGTGAAAAAATTTCAGAGTCACACGGGACTTTTTTCTTCATATTTTTCTTCACCAAAGCCTCATTAGTTCTCAAATTTTTAGTTCCAGTGCTTTAATCATATAACTGCAATTTAAAATATATTTTTTGGGAAACTTTCATATATCTTTATGCATTTTGAAGTGTGACCTTTACTATATATGGGCAAAATTGTGTGTGTGTGTGTGTGTGTGTGTGTGTGTGTGTGTGTGTGTGTGTGTGCAGCACTAAATCTTCAGTAAGTCAGACATTAATATGGAAGTTATCAAGAGTGGAAGTGAGTGAATATTGCTGAAATTCACTTTTCAGATGTTACATTTAGAAACTGCTGGTGAGCTAACCTATTATCAGTTTTGCAAAATGATCTTTAGAATACTAAAATAAATGAAAAGTTTCAGTTATAAAATTTTCGTATATATTGGAGGAATCACTGGAAAGGGAATATTACTTTTTATAGTAACTAACTGTTAATGGCTTTCTCTAACTGCAAGTATGATCCAATATTTCCTCATCAGTTTCTTTCTTCTCTTTGTAATAGGTCCTGTGCCTTACTCAGAGAAGGGTTTTTCACTAGCAGGTTAATAGGATGCAACACACAAAAAGGGCCAGTGAATCTGTTTGTTACAGTCTACTTACTAAAGCTATGGCTACAATACTCCAGTGCTGAAGTCAGTGAAAAGGCATCATCCAAACACAATCCAAGGAAAATGCAAGCTGATACAGCACAAAGATGCTTTGTTTAAGAATGGCAGAAATTTCCAGCAACTATCTGGATGTAAAAAAATGCAGGATGGGAGGGAATGTAATCAAATAACAAAACAAACCCAAACTAAAAGAGAATCTTTATAAACCAGCACAAGGACACTTTGTTTTTAAGTGCACACAATGAATTTTAAAGATCTTTGTTCAGAAGGGAAATAAAGTATTATGAAGGACTGACACATTTGATGGATGGATGGTTTCTGAAAAACCACATTATCAATTACTTTTTCCTTGTTTGGCTCCAGTCCAGTAATTTTTATTTGAACAAGGCACATGCTAGCATGGTTTTGATTGCAGGAAGTTACTAGTTGTTGTTAAAGGATACTATTTCACTGATGAGCTTATCTCTTCCTCTCCCTCCCCTTTCTGATGGGACTCTGATATGAAAGGCACAGCTTCAGTTGTTATAAACAGAGTCAGGGATTGTTTGCTAGACCCACCCGTGTTTTGCTTTCACCCTTCTGTGGTACAATCCAGGCAATGTATTCAGCAGGGCTTCAGAAAACAAACACTTGAATTTGGTTTAATTCTATCCTCAATTTTGATATGAAATCTTGATTTCTCTAATGTTTTTGTCTCTCATAAATCTAAGCGTGTTAGCAAAAGTTATGAATATTATATTCTTTTTTCATATTAGACTACTATCTCAAGCGAACCTTACCGAGATAGAAAGATCTCTTTGAAACAGTTGACCTAAAATGTGTCAAGTATCTTCCCAAACAATGCAGTGCCTTGTTCTAGCATTGCTTTTTTTAAAATCTTATCAAAACAAGTACATTAGAACACTGTTTATTAGTGTAAATATAAGAAATACAACTGATTAAGCTATATTATCAAGTACTCTCACTTTTTGTCCATAATTAAAGGAAGATATGAGGGCAGTCATCAGTGGATAGGAAATTATCTATGAAATCAACTACTGACACTCATAGGAGTGTGTGTGTGCACGCTGGTGATAGTATATGCTAGCTATTCATGATAACTTTATGATTAAATTTTTTGCGTGTTACCATGCCTGGAAATTAAAATATTTCTAAATCCCCAGGATATCATGGTAACTATTGGCTTTCGATAGTCATGCAAGTATGTTTCCTAATCTGTACTTTAAACGCTAATTTTAGTGATTATTTCTCTGTTCAGAATTTTAAAATAAAAGGATGGGCTTTGAGAATGGGCTATTTGATTATTCATCAGAACATGAAAACAATTTGAATGAATTAGACTTTATTCTTGTTCAATGGAGGAAATAAAAATTTAGTAACCATTTGTTGGCTTGATGGTTCATATCAAAAGTCTTCTAAAGGAGATCTCACAGCTTAGATATATAAGATGTATTATTAACCACAACTCATTCCCTGACAACAAAACAAAGGACATTTTATATAAAAATTATGCGTCCAAATGTCTCATTCCTTTCTGATGTGAAAGAAGGTGGTTTGGAAAACAACAACAACAAAAAAATAAAAATAAAAACAAAAACCTACAGAAAAAAGCCATGGGTTTGAATTTGCTGGTTGGGCGAAGTTGAACAAGTTAGGAAACCTGTCTGAGATTCCATGGACTCATTTGTAAAATGAAGATGAGATAGAAATTAAGGTATTGTATTCAATCACTTATATGAGGTGTCTGGCACACTCAATAAATCTTAGCTATCGATAGGACTGATGACATAACCTAGCTGTGGAATAAATGCAGATCCTTTCCAGGATTTAACAGAGCTCGGGGAGGTTAGGTTAATAACAGAAATCAGTCTCTTCCCAGCACCCTAAGTCTTTATACTTACAACATCAAAAACAAAATTACGCATCCCTTTTTATCAGTATTTAAATTTCCAGTTGAAATGACTAGTTAGTACTTTATTTGCCAGTTCTACCTCCCTAAGCTATGACTTTGTATATATTTGGTTTTAATAATTAGTAAAGTTCTAGTTGTGTATGCAGTAGCTTTACAGATAATAAAAATTTAATTAAACTTACTTTGATGCAACTTTGATTATACATTTTCCTAAGCATTGCATAAATAATTTAAAAATGCATGTGACTAACATACTTCATTCAACAATAATCTAAAGTTCTTTCACAGTTTTCAAAAGTAAGTGTTAAATGTGCTTATGTTAGGTTATTGTAAACATTCTGCTCTAGAACTGATAGAAAACGTACAGTTAACCATACCCTTTGCCAGTACAGTTGATATTATAGTATTTTTATAACTTAGAGGAGAACTCCAAATCTGGGTAATTTTTACAATATGATTCACATGTTTACTGTTTTCAGAGCAAGTTGTTAGAGAATGATTGCTCCATAACAGTCTAAATGTTACAAAAAATGTTTCTAAATTTAATTTGGAATAAATATTTGACAATTCTTTTACATTTTCAATGTTTTATTAAAATATATATATACATGACAGCTGTCATCATAAATAATTTTTCAAATGATTAATTAGCTCTTTTAAGATGTTAAAGAATATAAGATCCTCCAAGAATTTAAAAATAAACTGTTTCCTTTCAAGAAAGCATAAGGACCAAACTCCTTAACCTTGTAAAGGAAAAAATAGTCTATATGATATTTATTTCCTTGATGAAAGGCACTCCTGATGATTGAAAGATTATTTTCAGCATGGCTTTCCTCTTAAAAACCTTTATTTCACCTTAAATTCTTACTGGATAAATTACAGAAGGTACCTTAGTTTGGATTACAAACTGAGAATGGAGAACGAATGAGTTATTTTTGCATTTCTCTCTTTCATATAGATGGTGAAAAAAATTAGTCAGATAAAGAAATCTATCCTAAGCTATGAAAACCTTACACAGTAGCATCTGTCCTGGGGAAAGGGATGCCAGTCATGCTCATCCCGGATTTCCCATGAGGGGAGAGTAGGTGGAGGAAGGAGAGTTGCTAGACTGCCTGGTAGCTGGGTGGCCTCTGCCATTGGGCAGTTCAAAGGGGGTGTATATAACCAAGGGACAGAGTGGTGGATATTTAACTTTCAGTGTGTCCCTTCTGACTTGTTAACTCCTTCTACCACCCATATGTCTAGTAAAAGTGTTCATCACACACAACTTGTGTCAGGGGTACCTCAGAAGCATAAAGGATGGCTCAAACAGTAGCCAAAGGGAAAATGGCCAGATGAGCAGGAGGTACCAAGCTTTCATCAGAAACAAGAAATGGCAGAGAAACAAAGACACACCTCCCCAATCCCCGGAGCTACTGAGAAGGATGTTGGTGTGATCGTACGTGGGCTGGTGGTGAGTCATTCTTGTTTAAAGTTATAAAAACAAGAAATCCAGTAGGCTAGAAGGTGAAGACATACAATTCTCTAACATATGGGTTATACTGATAACAACTTTCTGTATATTTTCTAAATGTACTTTAGGATACTAAAATATGATTATTATATAAGGCTATACATATAAATTTAGGTTGCAGAGTTGGTATTTACCCATATTTATACATACACATGAGCTAGGACAGTCACTTTTCCCCCAAGTTAAAAGTTTTCACATTTGTAAGATGGTCACGATAATAACTGTTCTCCCTACATAACAGGGTTTTGTAAGGAAGGAAGAGGCATGTGGAAACTTTCTGAAAAGTACAAAGTATTATAATTATTGTAAGGCATTAAAAGGTACCTCTAATGGAATGGAAAAAAGTATAACCTGAAAGCTCACGTTTGATTTCCAACTTGTTTGCTTACTATTCGTATAATTTTCAAGATCATACAACTTGGTTTCTCTGAATCTAGCTTCCTAGTCTGTGAAATGGGGATTATAATACCCATCCTGTTTATCTCTTGATGCCTTTACATATTTCCAGATGTAATAATGTGTAACAGCACTATGTAAACTCGCGTGTTTCATAAAGAAATAAGGTATCGAATGGTCTCTCTTGCAGACATATTTAATAAAAATCTATAATAAAAGCATTCAGAGTTTGCTCTATATAAAAAGCAGCAGAGGCAGAGGGTTTTTTCATGAATGAAAATTTCCCAGAATATCACAGTCTTTCTAAGACTAGTAGTGCACTGGACTAGATATTACACTATGAATGATGGCTCATTCACACTATTTTACAAGGATTGCTATTAAAGGAAGTCATGTGATTTTCCAGAATTGTTCTAGGCAACAGAATAGTATTGAGGACAAGTCCTGAACTGAATTATAGCAGTGGAAGCCCATGTACTAGCAATTAACCATATAGCCCTTCATAGTTTAGATCACTTTATAAGACAACTAATCAATTTTCAACAAAAATGTATCTAAAGCCACTTCCCCCCAAATAATCTTCATTCCAACAGTTTTATTTTTTAATAAGTATTTAAAATGAGGAAAATTTAATTAACCGTAATAGATGATCCTGAATCAAAATTCATTCCATATAACCAATTCAACTCTGAGATGATAACATAAAACATTTTTAGAGTCACAGATGTTTGCATTTAGGGGAAATAGGTTTAGAGGCCATATTTACCTATCCTTTGGATGAAACATGATATAGATGAGACCCGAAAGATTAAAGGGACTAACCAAAGTTACCAGATCATGGTGGACCACGAATTCCCCAGTTCTAGTACAGATAATACTGGGCGTTCATGAATTAGTTTCTCATACAAAGCAGTACAGTATTTAGTTACACTTTCTTACACCTACTCCATTCCCACACCATCCATTTCAGAAAGTTAAGGCACAGATTTTCTCCTGTAATATCTGCCCTGAAGGCTGTTGTGATAGTTAGCAAGAGTGGGAGTCGGTATGAAGGCACAGCCAGAGCAGCTGCATAGGTGTGAAACCTGCTGTTAGTTGAAAGTAAAAGGACTAGAGTTTCAACACTATTCATCTCTCCTGAACTTCCTGATCCTGCCTTCAGATACTCTGAGGTCGGGGACTGGAGAGATCAAGGTTTGCTTCCTGCAGTTGGGCTGGGAATTCTTAGTTCCAGCTTTTGCCCAGTGGCAACTGCAACACAGTCACAGCCCCCTGATTCACCCTTTACCCCAAATAAAAGATTTGCTTGAAAAGAAGTAAACAAGGCAGGTGATTCAGGTAGTACTTAAATTACCTACTTTAATTGAATACCCACTTGTGTAATTTAGGTTTATGCAAGGTATTAAATCAAGAGGTAGGAGACAGGAGTTCTGATCTCTGCTTCGGTACTCACAAGCTGTATATCCTTGGGCAAATAACTTCTTTCTGAGCCTCAGTTGATTAATCTTTAAAGTGGGGATAATGATACCTTATTTGCTTAAAGGCAAGAGAATGAACAGAAAAATCTCTTAAAGGTCCTATCTAGTTCAAGGAAAGTTAAGATAATGTGAACTTGGACAACCCCCTTGGGTCCCCTCCCACTGTGGGAGCTTTTCTGTCCTCTTAATACATCCTGCTTTCTCAAAGAAAGAAAGAAAGAAAAAAAAAGATAATGTGAACTTTACTCATGTAGGGAGATCATTTTTAGTAGCGTATTTTTTAGACATGATTTGCTTCATAGGCTTAGAGTATCAATAAATTCACAGTTTTCTTTTTTTTTTTTTAACTATTCAAGACAATTGTTCAGAATAGCAAGAAGTTTCGGGTTTCCTTCAGAACCTCAGAACTCTTGTAAAGTGTGATTATTGAAGACAAAGGGTTCTCTACAGTTCTTTTGTCATCTTTATACACTCAGACATCTATTCCAAAGCATTCCATTACTGCCAGGGACTAAGCTGAAAGGGGATTCCTACCTTGAACCAAGAGCTCTTCCAGAAGGAGAAAGACTCACACTTCTTGCCTCTGCATCACAGCTAGTGAACCTGGGCCACCAGTCCATTCTCCTGTTATGGTGAATGCTAGACAACCATGCCTCCACACCCCCTATACAACTGTACCTGATCCCCAACCTCTGGGGGGGCGGGAAGAGACAACCTCAGTGCTCCTATTTGCCTGCAGACTTAATCAGGGACTACCTCAAGTGGTTCAAATAATGCAGCATTTCAACAAGGATAATTATTTTCTCCCAGAAGCCTTCTTAGTACTTATGCAAATTTGTCCACCCTACTCCCAAGCCAAGTCCCCTTCTCCTCAAAAAAACAAAAACAAACAAAAAACAAACAAACAAAAATGCCCACTTGCCTTTTATCCACTAAGTTAAGAAGAGTCATCCCCAACACAAAGATGACTTGGCAGTCTCCACCATTAAACATATAGGCAGCTGGCAAAGATAAATCAGACAAGTTTAGAAAGCTGTTTCTCTCTTTGACATAGATATGCTAAATCTTTTAAAATAAGGAGTATACTGTCCAGTTATCACCATCTTGATATAGATGAGAGGATGGTGACAAGTCAGTTCCTGAGCCAGTCAATTGCTGGTCTAAAAACGGATTTTCATGTTCTTGCTTTTCTATGATGTTTGATGTTCTGGTTGGATAGTCACTGTATAGCTCGACATTTCTGACTTACATAGGCAACCTCTACTCAAACTAAAATGTAGCCAACACGTATGAGTGGGGGTGAGGCAGTAGCACTGCCAAGAGGATATGTGTGTGTGGGGGGGATAGGCTGTGTGCTCCATGCCATCCACCGCCTCCAAATGAAAACCATAGAGTATTCTTTAATATGGAAAAGGATGCTTTCTTAGGCCAAGTGTGAACGTGGGCACCTTTGGACCACTTTAATATTTGTAATGATCCTGTCACTCCCTGCTTATGAGTTTTTCTCCCTCTACAATGGCTTTCTAGTATACTCAGAATAGGAAATAAATGCCTTTATCAGGCATAAGAAGTCCAATATGCCAAGGACCCACTGATGTGACCAGAACCTAATCTTATATTATTCTCCTCCAGCACGTACCAGCCTTTCAAAATTCCTCACATTCACTCACGTGTCCCCAAATGGAAACTTTGCATTCACCTGAAATTTACTTCTCAGTAATCCTTGCCTTGGCTGACTCTTTCTTGGCATTCAGGCCTCTGCTTAAATGTCATCTTCTCTGAGAAGCTTCCTATGACCTCTCATCTGAACAGTTCCACTGCTCCAGTCATTCCTTCATATTATGCTACTGCTTGTTTAGCTATTTGTCTAGCACCGCCATCAGAATGCAAGCCCCAACAGGGAAGAGACTTTACTTACGTTGTTTACTCTATCAGTCTGGATCCAATCAAGAGAGAAAAGCACAGTAATATAAACACGGAAAGAACAATTAAAAAAAAGAATTATCAGGCAACCCCTTTGGGTCTCCTTCCACTGTAGGGGCTTTTCTGTCCTCTCTATAAACCCTGCTTTTGAAAAAAAAAGAAAGAAAGAAAAAGAAAGAAAGAAAGAAAGAAAGAAAGAAAGAAAGAAAGAAAGAAAGAAAGAAAGAATTATTATATCAGGGAATTGGAGCAAAGAGGAACTGGTGAGTAATTGGTAAAAAGAACTCGAAAGAAAATGCAAATAGCAGATATAAGTAGCAGTTACTATCCTAGAGCTGAGATAGAATACCCAAAAAAGATCCCCTTCAAGACCAAGGCACACTCTTAGGGCTGGCTGAGATGCAGAATTTGTTGGAGAGGGCAAAGATGTAGCCCTTTTAACAATGGCAGGTGAATCCTGTTGGAAATCTGCATTCTGGAACTTGCCAGAAATCTACACTCCAGAACTTGCTGGGAATCCATTCTCTGGGGTTCCAGGGAAAGCTGCTTAGGAAGGACCTAAGGAGATTCTGGGGAATCTGCTGGCTGCTGGATTGCTGCTTGCCTTCTGTGCTGTGGGATCCTGCCCAGCATGCGCATCAGAACCAGGAAGCAAATGCCCCAGCCCCAAGGGTCTCTCTGTAGGCCTCTATTGACAAAGTTTTTGTATCAGGTGGAACGTAATGAAAGGGCCCAGAACCATTTTCACTAAGCAGGCAAAGAGGATGAATTTGGAGCTAAGAGGCAATACATCATTAATAGCCACATTTATTGCTAAATTCCCACATTCTGGCTCACAGTAGGTGTTCCATAAATATTTGGTGGAGTAATAAGTGATAATAAATGATTTACATCGAACCTAAGTGAAAAGTGTTCTTGCTTGGAATATGTCACTTCAAGTCTGGACCTTCCAGGCTAGTTTTCAACATAAATGCTGCTTCTAAGCCCCTCCCACATGAAAATTCTGGATTCCCCCACTCTGGGGTAGGAATAAGACAAGGCCCTGATAACATCACAGCTTGGCTTCATAGTTTGTCAGGAATGTAATGGGAGAAGCACAGGCAGAGAGGAGACAAAAGCAGCTATGAACCCCACTCACTTCTGTGTTGAGGTCAGGGTTGAGCCACCAGTTGCTTTACTTGGTTTCTTTCTGAGCATTGCTGTGAGTTATATAGATCTGCCACATGGTCCAAATGTGAAACATGTCCAAGGGCTGTATTGCAAAACGGTCCGTAAGAAAAAAATAAAGAAATCTCTTGATTTTTCTAGCCACTTTTCTGTTGACACAAACTATCAAGAAAGATTAGGAAAAAGGTTCCTGCTGAAAGTTATTTGATATTTCCTAATAGAAAAGTTTCCCCTTTGTCCACTGACCCTTTCAATAGCTCTTCATGTTCTATTATTAGAATTCTTGCTTTCTGTCCAGAGGGGTGGGGGGAGGGGACTGCACAGAATCTCAATATATGACCCAAATGATGTAGCATCTTTTTACATGGATTTGATGTGGCATTCATTCATTAATGCCATCAACAAATATTTACTGAACACCAACTATTAGACATTGAAGGCAGACATCATTCTGGACATTTGAAGTACAACTGTGCACACAACTAAGTCCCCCTGTTCTCATGGAACTTGCTAACATTCAGGCTAAAATAGAGAACCTGAAACTTCCTACAGGGGCACTGTGGGTGGTTTAACAAACTATTGAAAAGCTCCAGTGAGAGCAAATAACCAACCTTAGAATAAAACATGCCTGTCACTGGTGTTCTTAGAAAATTCACTGTCCTAATGTACAACTTATATCATGGAAGTCTTCTAACTCTTGATTCTTGGGAATGTTTCAGAAAAGTGCTGTCTAATGGAAAAATGTGAGCTACATAAAGTGATTTAAAATTTTCTAGGAATGAGCTTTTAAAAAGTAAAAGGAGGCGGGCACAGTGGCTCACGCCTGTAATTCCAGCGCTTTGGGAGGTGGAGGCAAGAGGATTGCCTGAGCCCAGGGGTTGGAGACCAGCCTGGGCAACTTGGCAAGACCTCATCTCTACAATAAATCAAAATTAGCCGGGCTTGGTGGTGCATGCCTGTGATTCCAGCTACTTGAAAGGTTGAGGTGGAAGGATTGCCTGAGCCCAGCAGGTGGAAGCTGCAGTGGCGTGCCACTTCACTCCAACCTGGGTGACAGAGTGAGACAGAGAGAAAAAAAAAAGTAAAAAGAAGTTGGGTGCCGCGAAGCGCGTCTGTAATCCCAGCTTTGTGGGAGGCTGAGGTGGGATCAACCCTTCAGTCCAGAGGTATGAGGCCAGCCTGGGCAACATAGAAAGACAGTCCCTAAATAAATAAATGTCTTAAAAAAGAAACAGGCAACATTAATTTTAGTAATGCATTTTGTTGATCTGATTTATTCAAAATATCGTCTCAACATGTAATCAGAATAAATTATTGAGTTACCCCGCTTTTGTTTTTTTCACACCCAATTTTTCAAACGCTCATGTGTGTCTGTGCTTACAGCACATCTCCTCTTGGACTGGTCACATTTCAAGCGCTCAGCAGTCACATGCGGCTAGGTATGAAACAGCAGAGGTTCAGAAAACTGCCAACGGGTTAACCCCTCTGTCCTCTTATTTTGGGGATGGAGTCGCCCATGAAACATTCTGTGGACTCCAGTTCGGCGTTTTTACTTTGAAACTACGAGCAGGTGAGGCCCACCATAGCCCGTCTTCGCACCAGCCCTTCACAGTGGCCAGACAGGAGGTTCATAGAATGTGCTAGTTGGACCTTAAGTCACGTCCACCGAGGAAAGGTCTTTCACGAATAAAAATGGTCCTCCTCCTGCCGAGCCAACGGCACCATCTGAGTCACCATCTGAAGTGAGGGCAGGCAAAGGAGCTTAGAAAGGGACGTCGAAGACCGCCCAGGCTCTGACTTAGGGCAGCCAACCCTCTTCTGACTTTTTCCCCATTGCCAAGGCGAGAGGCTCGCTCGCGAAAGTCGCCAGCCCAGCGGCCTCCGTCGGAGCGGGGCTGAGGATGGGGAGCGGACCGATGCAGACCGCGGGCGAAGGGTCGTCCCGGCGCGGGCCGCCCCCGTTTCCCGGGACCCTCCCCTAACGATGCCTCTGTGCGTCGGGCTGCCCCCACCGAGAGACAGCCTCTGCCCTGGAGGCCACCTCCGCTTCCCGCCACCTATCGGGCCCGCGGCCTTCTACGTCGTGTCGGCGGGACAGACTCGCCTTGCCCCGGCACACGGCGGGGGCGAGAGACCCGGCCGCCTTGGAAAAGGCGTGCGGGAGGGCGCGTCAGGGCGCGCAGGGGCGTCTTCTTCCCGGTGCCCGGGGCTGGCACCCCGTCGGCCTGCCCTGGCGCGGACCTGCTGTCCTGCGGGGCTCGAGTGGCTCCCCGCCTCGGCAAAGTTGCTCTGGGAACCTGGCGATTGCCGCCCCCGGGTCCCCGGCCCCCAGCGGAGACTCCACGTGGACGCCCCCGCGAGAGGCGTCTGGAGGCGCTTTCTCCTCGGAGTCACTCGGCTCCGGGGTTAAAGGGTAGTCGCCGCCCCCCGGGGGCTCGGAGGGACGCGCTCCCCGCCCACCCTGAGCTCCAGCCCCAGCCCCGGCCCCGGCCCCGGCCCCGGCCCGCATCCCGCGGCTCCATCAACGGCTCCAAACAAGGACAGGGGCCCGAGACCGCGTTCGCACGGAACATTATGCCGGCTCCAGCGGCGCGTAAAATTGATGTGAACCGAACGAAGTGGGATCAGCGTGATCCTCCCTCTCTTGTCTCAACAGGGGTTTCGGCGCGTTACACAAGGCCGAGCTTGTCTCTTTAAGGAGACATTGGACCCTAATTAGTCCGCCTTCCTGGCGCGGCCGCGGAGCGAGGGGCCGAGGGTGTTTGGGTTGGGAGGGGGGGCGGGTAGGAGGACGCGACTCGGAAGGTGATCTTCTGACCAGCCTCCGGGCTCGCCGCCCCCTCCACCCTCCTTATTTTGCCGCCACCACCGCCACCAACACCTAGTTCTGAAGATGCAGCCGGGGCAGCAGCAACAGCCGCCGCCGCCGCTTCTCCCGGCCCCACGTTACTTTGATTGACAGGTGAACAAATGTTTCCCCGGTTCGAACGCTCGCGCTAAGGAACGTCAGCCAAGGCGAGGCTCCGCCTTGGGCGGGCCATCTCCGCCCCGCCTCCGCCAGCCCCCTTCCGTTTTGCTCATTGGTCAGGGCCACGGGCGACGCCCGGCCCCCACGTGGGTTTCAGCTCGGCTGGCTCCGCCCCGCTGGCTTGCCATTTGTCAGCGGCGAAATGATGGGCAGTAACACAGAGCGGCGATTAATGTTCAGCCATCTCTGATTGGTTGCTGGAGACGCCTACCGCGCCGGGGGTGGGCGGGGCGCTTGGCGAGCGCCCCAGAGCGGTCGCGTGGCCGGCCGGTGATTGTAGTCAATCTGGCCGTCTCTTCAGTCAGGGTCGCCCAGGGCGGACTACATCTCCCGGGATGCTCCGCGGTCCCTCCCCGGACGGTTGTGAATATGTATCAGAATGTTAATGATGAGCTGCTGCTAAATTTGGTCAAAGAAGTCACCTACACAGAGCGTGTTGTTAGAGCTGTTCTGAGCGGGTGTTTGGGTTGTTGGCTGCTTTCTTCCCCCTTTCTCACACACTTGTATATTATTTTGAGGTGGTGTTCGCAGAGTTTGAAAGGAGAGAGATTTAAAAAAAAAAAAAAGCCGCAAGCGTTTCACTCTTTTATTTTTATAATCCCCTTCAATTTGGGGTTAAAAAAAAAGACAAGAAAACAGGAAGGAAGAAAAATAAGGAAATGAGATGTGGTAAAAGAAGCTAAAAGGTGCCTTTTAAAAGATCGTGGCTGTGAAGTGAAAAAATCTCCAGAGAAACCAAAAAGCACCGCCGAGACCTCTTCCGAACCAAAGGAGTTTGTGTTTGCTTTGAGGGCAGAAGACAGACCATTCATTCGGAGGAATCCCAGCCAATTAAAAGACAAATAAAAGAAAGTTTGGAGCGGGACGCCGAGC
>NW_007246976.1:26937-75607 GCF_000164805.1 Carlito syrichta
TGACCCCCCCCCGACCCCCGCGGGCGCCGCGTGGTGTGTTTTCCCCGTCTCCCCGCTCCGCCTGTGATGTGGGCTAATGAAATATTTTATTGTTGTTCCTTAGGCACCGCATCAGCCTGCTCAGCCCTTTAAATTTACCATTTCCGAGTCCTGTGATCGGATTAAGGAAGAGTTTCAGTTTTTACAGGCTCAGTACCACAGGTAACGACATTGACTTTAGCTGATCCCGCTGTTTGCTTAGCTCTTGTCGTCCCCCACATTCCCATACAAACACCGACCCCCCCCTCTTCTGGGCAGGGAGGCACCACGAAGGTATGAGAATGCGTTGTCCTGGGGGCAGACAGGGCCCGTCGAGGCCTCCTTTTCCGTAGGCAGGTGTCCAGCAATCAAGCGTTTCTTCTCCCGTAGCTAAATAAGTGAATCAATAAAAGAACCATCGAAACGGAGGCGACTTGGAAAACGCTGAGGCCAAACTTTCGATATTGATTTATTGGGGCCAGGAGAAAGGAAGGTTGGGAAATTCTGGGGCCTTCTGACTTCCTTGGTTCTTTATTACTCCGGTCTTGATTCCTGCTCACTTGTTCCGGCCATTCCGCTGAAGAGCTGAGAGCCCTGGGAAGTCCGAGTGAGCGATTTCATTACTTTCGTGCTGAAAAATGTTTCATTTTAGAGACGAGTCTTGGACCTAGAGTGCCTTTGCAACATGCTTCTTTGGCTGGCTTTTTGGTGATGCATAATTCGTAGTTCATAAATGCAAAAGCCAAAACAAGCCGCTGGACCCGATCGACATTTTGCCCCTTGGTGGTGGTATTCAACTTGTCTGTGTGTTTTGGAGGGAAAACAGCAAAACAAAACAAGACTTTCCTAAGACAGGCTTGATTCATATTTTTATTAATCTCTTCGAGGAACATTCAAGAAACAGACTCCCTTGTGACATTTTGGGGGACTTATTTGCGCTTGTATATGTAGTAATTGATGTGCATTTTCTCTTTTGTTGTGTTACATGAATAGTCAGTTCTGGATGAAATTCTGGAATTAAATTGTTTGTTTCCTTAAAACTTAAAAAAAACAAAACAAAAACAAAACCCACACATCTGATCCTTATTGAAGGGGCAAGTCCAGGCTGGTTCCCATCACCCCATCACCCCTTTTCCCATCCTTTCTGTAATGTGGGTGGTACAGTATTTAAGATTGTTGTTTGGATTGTTGTTTGTAGGTGAGATTTAGAGGAGAGAATATGTGTTTAGGTGTGAAGGCTATAAGTTAAGATCTGCACTGTACTTAGATTATCTTATGTCTTGAACAGTCTGAAGCTGGAATGTGAGAAACTGGCCAGTGAGAAGACAGAAATGCAGCGGCATTATGTCATGGTAAGAAAACGGTGTCACATATTCAAAGTGCCTATTAGTTTGGAATACCAAAAACAAGAATATGCTCAAATTGCTGATCACAGTCACTCTGCCAGAGCAGTTGAGGTTGTGGGAATGTGTCTATTAGCAACCTGTAATTCTAGAATGTAATAACTTGCCTCTGACAACCAGCTTTGATTTGAATTTTCAAAAAGTTCCTCCACATGGGGTATAATTTTCTGCACTTTGTTTTTACAGGTTGAAAAAAAGTAAAAACAAAACCCCGTACTTGTCTAGTCCCTAGCAAAATGTTTTTGTGTTAGTGGTTTTCTTTGTTGTTTTATTGCTCTTGCTGCAAACAATTTTAACCAGACAATTTTTCTGTAGACTGTTAGAATTTTAATGTGTTTTATTTCTTTTAAAGAATGAAGGGATAAGACAGTGAACCCTTTTTCAAATTTTTTCCTCACTCTTTGTGTTACTATTATATTTTTGATATTTTTGTGTGTTTTCAATTTTTATAGTGTTAACATTGGTTTGAGGAGTGTTGTAGTCTCTTGTAGAACTGATTTGTTCCGCCAGAATTTCTATAATGTCAGTTATACTATATGTTCAAAAAAACTAGACCTGTTTTCACAGAAGTATTATGAAGCATATTTTTATGGTTGTTCAAAAGGGGTCCCGAGTAACTCATTCATTTTTTTTTTTTTTTTGCATTCAGCTCTTTTGCTTTGAATATGTGAGTATGAGCAGTAAAATAAAAATGAGAAACCAAATTCTTAAGTAGCATCACCTTTACCTACCTTTCTTTCAAAGCATCAGCATTTGTAGAAGATACATTTTTTGCTATTAGCTTGCCCGCTGTGCCTAGGAATTAGAGTTCATATGGTACCAAATTTTCATCAGACTTTTTTGATTCATCTGCTTGTGATGTGTAAAGATAACTGGAGATGTTAAAAATGCTGTTTGAGCTTAATTTTTCTTAGTTTTGTGAGTTATTCTAAAATCTGTGTCTTAAGATAACTTCTGTTTTATTAGGTTAAGGATAGTGATTGGACGTTCCTCCCTTGATTTATAAGTATTCTGGATATTTTGGTTTAAATGAGGCTTTTATGTTTGTTTTAAATTTACTTGGGGCATTTTGAACAAACTAGGGAGACTGATGAAAGTCACAAATTTAATTGCTTTTCCTTCTTTGACAGTATTATGAAATGTCCTATGGGTTGAATATAGAAATGCACAAGCAGGTAAGTTATTTTTTTTTATAA
The DNA here is from genome assembly GCF_000164805.1 of Carlito syrichta. Lineage (NCBI taxonomy): Eukaryota > Metazoa > Chordata > Mammalia > Primates > Tarsiidae > Carlito > Carlito syrichta. The sequence continues at coordinate 29,555 of NW_007246976.1, forward strand.
CCATTTAAAATGACAGTAATACTGGTGCGTTTTGAAAATAAAATTGTATGTTTTGCCATTTTATTCTGCACATTGTTATGGCTATGGGTATTTTAAAAGATTGGATAGAGAGAATGCTTTTTTTAATGTGTGGCTCCCCATCTTTCTTTCATATTATCCTAATTTTAATAATTTTAAAATGTTGTTTTAAAAAGTCTGAATGCATATTAAACTTTGTACACTTTCAAAAGCAGGATGCTAAATTTTAAAAAATGTCCTGCTTTTCTTTTGAAAGAGTTGCTTTATGTATTTTGGGCATTGCGAACTTGTCTTATGAAAGAGCTTTTCTTGGAAAATATTAAAAAGTAAAACTGTAAATTGTATGGAGCCGTTGATGGCTTGGTGTGAAAGAATGGATAGAGGGTGAGCTGGGAGGATCAAAATGAAATCTGTGGAGCTACAAAAGAAATTGATGTAAAATTCTTGTACTGGTCCCCCGAGGCTACTTAGTTGGGTCTTACCAAGAACTGTAACCATTACTTCCAAAATTTGTACAGTGTAAATGAGCCTAATAGGAGGATGTGATAAGATTTAATATTATGTCTTGAAATCTAGGAATTAGTTCACAAAAAAAAAAAAAAAAAGAAAAATGATCATGACTGGTCAAAGCATTGAAAGGTCTGATTCAAGCAGCTGCCTTCTTTTTTTTTTTCGGGAGACCGAATGAAATGGTTTGGTTTAAGTTTCTAGACAGAGAATAGCATATAGGTATATACATAATAAAATACTATTTGGCAATAATAATTCCTCTAGGAAGCATTTATTTTTAGCGATCTCCTAGTAGAAGTGCTTCAGGTCTCATCAGCCATTTCAGAATAGGTGTGTGTATATGTTTGCCTGCTGGGAAAAAGACAAGGGAAAACTTAACAGCTTTTCATCTCTTACTTATGTTCAAGGTGGATGCCATTACTTTCTAAGTTGAGAAAGTATGAAATAAACACATATTATTAGGCTTTTAGTGTTTATGAATTCTTTTTTAGATATGGTTATTCACCACATGCTCAGAACATACCCAGAGAGTAGGTCTTTAAAAGATGACTGTTAGACAATAAAGGCAATCGGGTAGATAGTACTTGAAAACAAAAAGTTGGGGGAAAAAATGAGACGTTACTTAAATTAAGGACTTTTTATTTCAAGTGCTATTTTACTTTGTATACTATTTGGTTATGTCAATATTAGCATTGTAGTATAGCTTGAATGCCGCCTGTAAAATTAAATTCTTATTTTGGCATCTTTGCCATTTCTGTTTCGATTAGTAATGTAAATATCTCCTGCTTAAACAAAATCTATTCAAGCTTATGGATGGACTGCCCTTAGCTCTACCTTACAGGAATAAATTATGTGACAGATTGTTAATTATCTTGTTACATTTCATTTTAGGTCTGGATCTTGTACATATCTTTTTTTAAATTTTTTTATTTTTTATTTTTGATCCTTAGCCCATTCCCCAATATTAGTGTCCTTTGAAAGATTGGACCAGATGATTAATGTCCTTTTATTTCTCCTTCTTTATCTTGTTTACCCTGACCACTTAGTTTCCAGTTCTCCTTATACCATCTACATTTCTGAGAAGCACATAGCTTATATTTGGTTGTATGTATTTCTTCTTTTAGGGGAGGAGGTATGTGAGATCCCTTAATTTTACACATTTTGTACCTCTATAATTCTGTCATCTTCTTGTCCAACTGGCCTCAAACGCCATCCATTTAAAATTGAGAAGAGTGCATTTTCCGTTTTTTTCTTCCTGCTTTTAAATTCAATCATATCAAGAATCCTGAGGGCAGTTTATCACATTATGAAATACAGACAGCCCTGCAAACCACCTACTTATTATATTTTCTTTCTTTCTCCCCCTTAAGCACAGAGGCATATCTGTCTTTATTTGTTTTCCTAGGCAGACAGCCTTAGTTCCTCTTAGCCTCCTTCCAGATGCACTCGCTGGATACCCTTGTAATGGAAAGCAGCAATAATGCAGGGAAGTTGCCCTGCGGCATAATTGGGCCTAGTTCTAAAGATCGGGTTAGGCTTATTCACTTATTAGATTTGTGTCTCGAAGGGTTCAAGAGTAGGACTCCCTGGAGTCCTTGGAAGTACCCTAGTAATTGGTGGCCCTGATATTTGAAACCTTTGTGTATTTTTTCGTTAACGCTCCTGTTCTTTTTGGCTGTTGCCAGCCACAGAGTCTTTATTTTCAGAGAAATTTTTCATTGGAACAGAAAATGATGACTGTGATGGAGTCATGACTCTGTGACTTAGCAAATAGATAAAAGGATAAAAGTATGAAGCAGTGACAAACAGGGTGGGGTATTCACCCTCCTTCCCATTCCGCATGATGCTCATCAGCAGTCACCCTGAGTTGATTCTGATGGAGAACTATAAAGTGGAACCTATGGGGAATTTGTCATTCTGAAATGAAAGCTAATGTAATTAGTACCAATTAAAGTACATTTAGTAAATTGGATTTAATCTTAATTAAGCCTGCATAATGTTGCCAATTTTTAACAATTATGTTTGAGAACATAATTAATTTAAATTTTGGTAACTGAGTAAATAGCATTAGTCTGGTAGAATTAGTGGCTTTTTTTAAAAAAAGAGAACTTGGTGGCATGACATGAAATTGGAGCATAAAATATGAATCTGGTTTCTGATAATCTTCAGGATTGATAGAGCTGAGCAGATGAAACTAGCAAAAAACCCAGAAAAGTTAGGATGGAGTATTCTAGGCCATCATGGGAATTGATGCTTTGCCACCGTCTCAAGTTCTAACACAAAAGTGAAGATGACAAATAAGACATAGTTAGGAATGGCACATGTTTTAGCATGATGTCTTCAAAATGGAATTTTTAAACACGAAGTAACATTGGCCTTTATTCCCTAAGGATTGCCCCAAGTGTGGGTTTTTGTTTTGGATGAGACAGTTGGCCCAGGGTTTAGTTGTTATTTTTTGTGCTGATCTGTATACATACATCGTGGCTTCTGAATGGGTCAGTGACAGTGGGCAGAAAAAGGGGTGACACATGGAGTTGATAGCATTATTAAATGCTACTTGTTCCCATCCTTCACCTGTAATGCTGTAATTAAAGAAGTCCTTGCTGATGAAATCTGGCAGCAGTGGTTACCATTCTAAAAACTGACTATTGGAAATAGATTAGAAACAGGTATGTGAATTCAACCCATAGGAGCTATAAATGGACATGAACATACTGCATTTTGAAAAGGGGAAAATGAGAACATTTTGTGACTTCTTTATAGTTAATATTCTATAATGTGAAAGTCTCTGCTGCTAGAAAACATTTAGCTTACTGTTTGAATTTTAGAAAACCTCAGAACATTTTAGAAACCTGTAATACTTAAAATCTAGAAGTGAGTATGAGTACTACACACTTACATGTAAATGTTTATATGTGCATATTTTTATATATGGGTGTGTGTATATATATGTATATTTTTTAATCAAAGTGGGAAAATTCCTGTTTTACTCAAAGCCATGTAAATTTTATTACAAGACTTGGGCCACAACCATTTGAGTGCTGCTAAAATATTAATTGAATAGAAATGAAAGGGCCTTGCCAACTGATAGGATATCATAATCATAGCCTCTTTGGTCGATGGTAAATGATGATAAATGACATTAGGAACCTTTTAGCAAACTGTAATAACTACAAAGAGGGAAGCAGTATGGATTTGCATTATATCTGATACCCTCTAGTACCAAGTGGATTGCCAATACTGCTTGTTTAGCATTTTCTAAGGGCAATAGGATATTGATTTCTGACTTACAAGGAACAGCTCTATTTTCACCATTGAAAAGTATTGCAGGTTGTTAAGAAGAAATTGACTTGAAGAGGCCGACTGCTGCCCATCATGGAGCAAATAAAGCAAAACTGCCGAAGCATGGTGGAGCAGCGAGACGGGCCCTCAGCAATTTGTTGCTATTAATTTACCATGCTCGACAGCAAATCAATCGGCATCTACTTCATCTGCTGGAGAAAATGCTGTCCAGGGCAGATAAAAGGCTCGGCATGGTACAGAGAATAGACTGGATTGGCCAAAAGGAGGCTGCAGTTAATGTGTAAATAAGTGAAATCAAGGCCACTGTTGCAGAGGAAGCTGTTGTTAATTAGGTTGGTGTTTTTAGTGAGCTATTTTAGAAAGCAGCCTAGGATTTGAAGAGTAAGAAGAGATTTATTGAGGTTGAAGTAATATACGACTGGCATAGCATTCTAGCCTTGAGTGTACTTGATTCTGAGGTGCAGTAAATTTTGTGACTTCTTTATTTGGGGACACTGCTTGAAGTGTGCTTTAAGTTCTGTTTAGACCAGATTTCTCTTAAGGTAACTGTTTTTGAACATTGCCAGCTTCTTGTACATCCTTTGTCTTATCCTATATGCTTATATTTGGAAGAGTAGTTGAAGAAGTAGGTGTTTGAGTCTGTAGGCCAAAATATATCTGCTGTATTCTTACACGGTGGCTAATGTTTTTTTCCAGAAATGGGTGTGGTAGAACTCTTGTATAATAACAATAGGGAACCATTATTAAAAGTGGGGTGTCCTAGCTGAAAGTAACTAGTAAGTCAATGAAAATGTTGCTGACAGAAACTTTCTTTGCTTTATGAACATTAGGAAATAAAAATGTAGAGGAGCTGAATGGGGGATGGGTACTGTTGGATTGGACCATTTCTAAGAGAGCGTGTATGTATGTGTGTGAGGGGATTTCTTGTGTTTTTGTTTTTCATTAAGGTTTAAAGCCACCTTTTCTAATTTAAGATTATTACCCTCTGACAATAATCCACAATTAATGTGAACTAAGTGGATGTTATTGGTGATGTTTTTTCCCCCTTATCTCTCATTTGGAAATTTTGGAATAGGCGACCAACTTCACTTTATTGCTGTTTAGTAAATCTAGATGTATGTAGATTTCAAATTATATTTTCTCCAAAACTGCCAGAGGGTCTAGCATTAGGGCAGTTGATAACCATGTGGCAGGACCCAGTGAGCTGTCTTTTTACTTGTAACTGCACCTGCAAGAGAAGCAGATGTGGAGGATGAAATTTAACCTTTAGGGTTTGTATGTGTTAGGGTGTTTTCTGAATACTGTGGGTTTCCCTTTTTTCCATTCTCACATGTTGAAGTCTTAATTTTGTCTTTCTTGAGGAATCATAGGAGAATAGCTGTAGATTTTTCACCTAAAGCAGTGATTGTTGAGTGGAATTGGAATTTACTTCAGTGGAAGTGAATGTTTATTATATATCTGGCATGTGTTTACCACTGATCTGGGCACATGGTCACAATTCTTATCTTTAATTCTCATAATGATCCTAAAAAGGGGGTTATGTCCAATCAAAAGGTGATTAAAACACAGGATCAGATCTTTACAAGGTGATAGAGCTAATAGGTGGTGGACTCAGGACTTCAGATGTGTTTACCTGGAAGGATGTCTCCTGGGAGATGGGTCTGCCCTGAGTTGGAGATTCAGGCTCCAGGCTCCAGCTCATTCCTAGAATGGAGAGGTCCTGGGAGGCTGGGATATTTTGGGTTTGTCCTCCTTGAGTCCCTGAACTTTAGGCTCATACCCAGAATCCCTTGAGTGTGGGGAGAATCTCTTTGTCTGCTCTGAGTGTAGGACTGGAAGCCTCATTGAGGCCTTTGCATCCGAGTGCTTTCAGTGGCTGAGAGGGCGAGGGTTGCTTTTACTTGGAGCACACAGGTAGCCTAGGAGAGCTGCTTGCTTATCAAGATGGAATTTGCTTCCTCCCTAGGCAGCCTCTTTCTCATTTGTTTATAAACTTGCTCTTCTATTTAACTTTTATCTTTTCCTGTGGCTTGTAAGACTGCCTAAAGACAAGGGGCTGTTTGTTAATCACCATCTTGTGGGCTTTTGAAGGGGGACGCTGGGAGAGGAAAATGTGATGTTTTGTGGCCTTTTTGTAGTTCAGAAAGAGCTTCTTAGATGCAGGAAATCACACAACCCAAAGTTTTAAATGAAGGCAGATGTTTGCTTTTACTGCTAAAAGAGTTTCTTTGCAGCATTCAAACAAAGGGGTCGTTTCTTCTCACTGCCCCTTAATCCTTGCTGGATATCATTTATTTTTATTTATTATTTTGATGGGCAAAGTTCTTTGTGCTAGGCAGTATCACTTCGAGCCCTGTTGGACTAATGGACTGGGTGAATGAGATGCATCTTTTAAGTGCTGTTGCAGTCTTGGTGAGGAGATGGTAGTCACTAGCCCACGTTCTTCACTCTTTATCTTTTCTTTCCTCGACTTTCCTTTCTTTCTTTTTGGACTGTAGAGTAGATAGAGGAAGCCTGTTGGGAATTAAATGTTAAAAATGGACATTTAGAAGTTATGTGTTTGCTTTTAATGGGGGCATTTTTATTGCATTGATGTGACTTGGTGATCTGGTTTATGACTTTAGGACAGCAATTTGGTGGCTAGAGAAAGAGTAAAAGAGATGTGATTTCTGGAAGGCACTGTCTTTGATTCCTTTTCATAACCTCTTAAAAAAAACTCTCCTGTATTCCAGCAATGGTAGCAGATCCAGTGGTCTTGTGTGGGTTAAGTTGTCACTTTTGTAAGCTCGGCTCTTAGAGAGAAGCAAGAGGCAGCACATTTAGGCATGATGACTGAGTATTTACACTGATAATGACAGTTTGCAAGACTTAGGACATGTTCAAAGTAAGTACACTGCAAGCAGAGTTTAGGAAATGATTGCTTTGTGGGGAAAAGGCCTCAAGTTTTTGTCAGAAGCAAAAGTTAGAGCTGTTTTGACTTTGCCTTAGTAACAGCTGTCAGTGGTAGATGTTGTCTATCTGTAAAGAGGGATTTAGCTGGCATTCATCACCACAAATCCATATACTCTCTGTTTTTATTGGAGTTGACCTAGCATTTATGCCAAGCTTTTGCTATTTGTATATCACCAAGCCAAAACTTATTTTTAGAGTTGCAGTGTGCGTAACCCTTTTTCTATCCAGGGGGCCTAATTGGGCAAGGTATGGATTTCCTTAGCTGGCTCATCAAAGAAGCAGAAGAGAGATACTCCGGGACACCCTTTAGGTACTCTCTCCTCTGGTGAGTGGGTCATCTTGTCATCCTTTTTGAGGATTTGCCCTCAAATACTTCAAGAATTATACTGTGGAAGGAGTTTGTGCATTTCATGGAATGTAGGATAACTTCTCCACCAGCATGGGACCGGCTCCATCCACAACCTGGGCTGCCTGTGGTGCTCTGGGACCTCTGCAGGGCCCAGTTACTTGTAGCAACCTAGGCAAGTGAGAGGTTTGGGGAGAAGTAGGAATATTGACTTTCTGATTTCTTAGCTGACTTATTTCACTTATTATTGTAATTAGGATTATGTTTGCCATTGTTTTCTAATTACATGTTTTGTTTCTGAAGGTCTGGATGATTTTGGTTACAGAATTTGAAAATGTAAAGAAATAAAACGAAATAGTAGTCAGTAGAAATTAGAAGCACTAGTACTCTGTAACACTCTTTCTTTGCAGAGAGCTTAAGGCATTTTGTATGTACTCCTTAATCTTCCTCATGTTCTGTAAAGCAGGTAGCAAGCCTGGATCCATGTATTTATTTAAATAGCTTCTGTCAGTGGAGTACCCGACAGTTTGCCAAGCATTCCACTGGCCTCCTTTAACAGATGACACTGAGGCTTAAGGGCTTAAGAGACTAGCCCAGTGTCACAGTCAGGGAGGATCAGCACGTGGGTGGGGATACCAGAGTTCATGCAGGTCAGTGAATGCGCTTGAGGTTGCATAGCGGGAGTCACTGGCAGAAGAGGAAATAGTAGGTTTCTTGACTTCCCTTCCAGGACTCCCTTCACTGGCTATGCTGTTTCCAAACAGCAAATACTATGCTTGTTTCTGTGTTGAGTTGGGCTTTCTGCCACTTGAGGAGCATGGTGATGCTGCTGGCATTCGAAGAGTGTTATGCTGTCATCCCTAGCAAGAGATATGATCTGTGTTTGCGTTTGAATACAGCTCCTCCCTTTCCTCCTCTCTACCCATTCAGTGCCCAGGCCCTGCTCAAAAGGAGTCTAGGATCAGCAAATTTAAATATAAAGCCAAGATCCACTTTTAGCAAAGTGGCTAATAAAACTTGACTGTCCAGCATTCCTAAACCATACTCTGCAAACATACTATATTAGCTACATACTTGTTTATTGCCTGTTTCCCCTCTTGTGCTAGAATGTGAGTTCCATGATAGCAGGAGCTTTTATTGTTTCCTGCTGTATATCCAGTGTTGAGAATTGTGCCTGTTATATAGTAGGTGCTGGTGCTCGTGGAGTATTTGGTGAATGAGGGAATACTTGTAGTCAGAAAGAGCTAACCAAGAATATATGTGATTTAATATTTTTGAGTGTATTTAGGTTGCAGGATAGATAAGAAATCCTGAACCTCCAAGCATATATGGGTCTGTGTTGTCTGCTAGCTAAGTTTGTGAGAAAATGAAGCCTAGAAAGAGGAAGTAAATCGAGTGAGGGTAGTTGAAGTGGAATACCTGTATTTTAGCTTGTTGGGTCTGCCTTCTTAAAGATGAAAACATGAATCTTTTCTAACAAGATTTAAAATTCAGTTTGAACATCACTGTATCACTAATTCGGGTGCACCTGCAGAATTATTTTACTATTAGTAGGTCTGTATACATGTGGTTTGAATGAGTGTGGGGAGATACTAATCTTTACTGTGTTGTGTTTAGTTAACTTCCCTCCTAATTAGTAAAAATTGCAGGTTTCTGGTTCTTTTTGAGGGACAAGGAATGTAGAAGTTATTTTCATTTTTTTTATTAGTGGAGATGGTATAGTGTTGTTGAATGAGCAATAATTGTAGCAATAAACAGTTTTGGAGAGCTTTTCATGCAGGTAATATTTCACTTATTCTCACAACAACCTTAAGAGATTAAAGAATTATTATTATTAGTTCCATTTTACATATGAGGAGGCTGAGATACAGAGAGCTTAAATAACTTGCTTGAAATCAGCCAACCAGTAAACTAGATCTCAAATTTGACTCAAGGAGAGAATGCTGGTGTAATGGATATTTCTGCCTTATTGCAAATGCTACGTTTGGAATACTCCACTACCAGCATAGTTTCCAACCTCCTTGTAAGTTCTTACTTGACTGAGTCTAGAGCCTCATTTACTAGTTCTGGCCTTACTAGTAACCAGGTGTGTAGTTACTAGGGGTGTTTAAAATTAGGGTATAAGTGAATGCCCAGATCTCTTTTAGCTTCTTTGGTTAAAATGATCGTGTTGCTTTAGTTTGTTGCTTTCTGTGGCCTCACTGATTAGAAATACTTTCGGCCAGGCACGGTGGTTCAGCCTTTAATCCCAGCACTTTGGGAGGCCAAGGCCGAGAGGATTGTCTGAGCCCTGGGGTTCAAGACCAGCCTGGGCAACTTGGTGAGACCTCGTTTCTACAATAAATCACAAAAACTGGCCAGGCATGATGGTGTGCGTCTGTAGTTCCTGCTACTTGGAAGGCTGAGGTGGAAGGATCGCCTAAACCCAGCAGGTTGAGGTGTGGTGGCCATGAATGTGCCACTGTACTGCAGCCTGAACAACAAGAGTGAGACTCCGACTCAAAAAATACATATACTGCTTTATATTTTACAAGGTACTTTCTCATTCATTTTTCCATGTAAGCCCCGATAATGTTGGCGAAGCATTCCTCCAATTCTGTGGATGAATATAGTGAGACACAAAGTTCCACAGTTAATTACTAGATGGTTGACAATTCACTGATTCCCTTGGGACCAGCATTCAAGCTAAAGTAATGTTGACACAGAACTATGACAGTTTTTCTAAAATGTGTAATATATATGTTAAATAAAATGTAATACCAGTGTGTCTTTAAAGTGATCGGTTTTTATACTTTTCCTGTGGTTTGTATTAGAACATTTCATCACATGACTTCTGACTTTGTATGAATTACTATGTGATCCGATATTTTTCTTCCAAAGATGGGCAGAAGGGGGGGATATATAGCAGGGGATATATGTTAACTGTTGTATGATTAGCTCCTGGGATTAGTTACCCAGTAGATGTCAGTTTCTCTAGCTTGGGGTAAACATTTCTGTTACTATGGTTAACAGTGAGCTTGATATCTCGAATACTTATGGCTTTCTTGCCTTGTTTCTTTGGGGATTCTTTCCTTTGGGAAGATAAGTTCATTGTATATAAGTGGTGTAATCATAAATAAAAGAAGGGGGAAATATTTAGTCTTGGCCTTTTTGAACTTGTGAATTAAGGACATAGTAGAGATCGGATTTCTTTACCAAAGTATAAATTCCAAAAGTAAATGTATTTTGTTCACTGCTCATTGCTGTACCACTAGCACCTAAAACGATGTCTAGAACATAGTAGAGGAAATGAATCAATGAATAATGGAACAGCTAAAAGAATAGTTAAATTTTTTCATTTTATTGCATTTCCTACAGCGTGCCACATTGTGTCAGTGGCTTTCTTTGTTTCTGAGCTCTTGGGGGGAGGACTTGACCTTTTGATGAGCAAAAAGGCCTAAATAGGCAGTCAGAGATTGGGAGTTCCTATCCCCGTCTGCCACAGATCCTTGAGTTGGTGAGATCCTTGAGTTGGTGACTGGCATTTTAAAGTTTAGGGTCAGTTTCGTTGCTAGATGATTTATTTCTAAGATATCTCTCAGCTGTAACATCATACAATTTAAAAATGATCAGCATTAGCAAAAGATCCATCCCTCATTTCATTGCTTGATACTAGAGGCATGCCATTTCAGTAAGTCATATTTGAAGGTAATTTTTATAAGAGGAAATACAGCTGTTGTTTTGGGTTTTTTTTTAAGAACTTCACTTTGAGCAGTTGAGTAGTTATTGTGGACAGCTAAAATAATCCTCACATTGCCCGTGTCTTACAACCTAGAACCCTCTGCTGTGTTGCCTTGTTCATAGTTAAGTCCACATCTTCCCAGTCCTTTTTAACCTTTTTAAGGTTAAGAGCATCTCAGTAACCACATATAGTTACAAATTTCCCTGTGTATATCTTGGATGAATGCTAGTGATAATAATAACGGTTAAGATGAATTGTGCACATACTAGATACCTGGTGATACACTAAGTGCTTCAGATGTATGTGTTCATTTTATACGTAACTCTTTGAAGAAGGGATCTGATTATTAATGTGTATGAGAAAACCAGGGTAAAGAGAAACTAAGATATTTGCCCAGTGTTATATAGTCGGTGGGTTGCAGAGTGGAGAGTTAAGCCCAGGTGTTCTGGCTTTAGAACCAGTGTTCTGAATTAGTTTCTCTTTTTTTTTTTAAATGCACCTAGATAACCTGCTGCTGTGTTTTGTACACAGTGAGCTTAAATGTTATATATTTGGGTATGATTTTTTTTGGGGGGGGAAACAAGTATACTAGGTTGCCGGACCCATTGGTTTGTCTTTCATCACGGGTTCTGCTGTTGAGCCATAGCCACAGGCCTCTAGATATTTTTTGTACTTCTGGCTATTAGGTTTCTAAAACAGGCATAGTACCTTGTTTTATAACCATATGGAAATGTCCAGAGAACTCTCAACTTCTGAGTGACTGAGTGCGATGGAGGTGGAATGGGGATTCTTGGCTGGGGTTTAAAGGGTCTACATAGTCCTTGAATTTATATGCACAGTTGTGTGCCTTTTTTGTGTGTGTGGGAGCAGAATCCATAGCACTGAGATCCAATGAGGAAAACCAGGACTCAAAAGAGTCCAGGAGCTACCATGCTAGACCAGCAGTCACACACCTGAACTTTCTCCACAGTTTCATCTAGTAATGTCTGATGATACTTGCACTTCTCACAACTTGGAAGTGCTAGTGGCATCTAGTGGGTAGAGGCTGGGATGCCACTGAACATCAGCATGCATAAGACAACCCCCTATAGTAGACAGTGATCTGGCCTAACATTTCAATAATGCTGAGCTTCAGAAACTCTGCTTCAGAAAGAGGAATTATTGTTACATTCTGTAGCCTTTTTATGGCCAGGAGAATTAGAGGTTTGGGGCATTGTTACCTCCTTGAGTAGGGGTAAGCCAGTAATCAGCCTTGTCTGGCTTCTCTAGTAGTTTGAGAGAATCCTTTAAACTGTACTTGTTTTTCAGGTTTTCTCCCCTTTAGCATGATGATAAGAAGAGTGGAGTTGGTGGTAGTTATGCTAAGTTCTGAGGGTGGGTATTACATGGGTCGTGTTTTTTTGAGTTGGGGTCTCACTCTCTCACCCAGGCTGGAGTGCCTGGCTCACCACAGCATCAACCTGCTTGAGCTCAGGTAATCCTTCTGACTCAGCTTCCCAAGTAGCTGGAACTGCAGACATGCATCACTATGCTTGGCTAATTGCTTTTTATTTTTATTTTTTCTAGAGATGAGGTTTTGATATGTTGCCTAGGCTGGTCTCTAACTCCTGGACTCAAGCATCCCTCTTGCCTTGGCCTTTCAAAATGCTGGGATTGCAAGCATGAGCCACTGTACCCAACCTACATGGTCTTTTGTAACTATCTTTTTCCTAAAGAAGGGACCGTGGAAGCCTTTTGGGTGGCAGGGACCTTTCACATATAAGTTCAGCTTCTTATTGGAAATCAGCTTGATTTCCACTAAAAACATCCAGATCTTTGTGATACTACTACTGCATAAGGCAGAACATTTTTTTTTTTGAACTGGCAGAAATTGCTTTATGTGAGACCCACTTGTCCTGTTTACCCATTGAAGTTGCTAGAATTTATCTTAACTCCTTTTCTAGGTTTTTTCCAGAGTGTTTTTCTTCATTAGCCTTCCTTTGTTCATGCTGAGTGTTCTCAGCTATTGCAGCCATTCTTTGGAGACACTGGTTTGGTTAGTACCAACGTGTGTGTGATAGACTGAGCCATCTAAGAATTCCACATGACCCCTGCCTGATCCACTCTAGCTGAGGGATCAGGACAGAGCTTACGGCAGAACAGTCCTTCTACTCTTCCTCTTGGTTAGGACAAAGTACATTGTACTTGTCTTTGTCTAGTTCTGATCACATTTTAATGGACAAAGTTTTCTAAGTAATTTGGGTCTAAAACATGGGTTTGTTTTTATTTTTAAATGTGTGGGCACCGATCAGTGAAATTAAGTTTTACTTGGGTTTACTTTTTTCTCTCTACAAATTACACTGTGCTATGCTATGAATGTAAGTGACTGTTTTAAAGCCTTTTGATTTTTTTGGGACATAGAACTGTTTTGGAATGTGGCTTTTAACCTCTAAGTATGTCTACCTTGGTTAACCTACAAAAAATTATAGTTGACCTAAAGTGACCAACAAAAAACATAGTGGCAATATCAAAGTTACTCACTTGCTTGAACATTTTTTGGGTAAGTTGGGGAAGACAAAATGCTTGTTTGGGCTTCTTAATGGAGAAATTGTGTCCTAAAAATTCTAATATGTGCCTCTTAAGCTTTCATCCTCCTGTAACTTCCAGGAATATGGAACTTTGGCACCTCTACTTCCTTGTAAGACTTCCTACATTTAAGAGGTATCAGATTTAGGAGACTGAGTCAGGTAAAGTACATTTATATACAAAAACCTTCCTTTAGTAATATGGGAGCTTGTTTCCACAGGCTCAGCATGACTGACCTAGGAGGCTCATAGTAAGGACCTACTTTAACCAGCTCTAAGCAGAGCTGATAGGATTTTCTTATAATCTAAGCAAGAATTTTTATTTTGCATCAGTTCATGATTCCTGTGAGATGGTATTCATGCCTACTTCCTAAATTAGATTTATAAATTGCACTTTTACTTGGATATTTGATTTTGCATTTTGGGGTCATGCTTTATTACTTTCTTTTTGTTCAAGGCTCACCCCAAAAATTAATTTTCTAAATTGAAATATTTCTCTTCTCAAGTTTAAAGATATAGAACTGGACTTATAAAGGTTAAGAAGATTATATCTAAAATACTTAAATATGAGAAATAACTCAATCCTCATGAGATTGTTTTATTCTTTATTGGGAGGGCTACGTGGTTGAGAGGGTAGTGTTGGACTCCTCAGATGGAAGGCGGAGGCTATGATGGCTTTTATTCTTTCATCTGGCAAATGTTAATTAACCTCATACTATGTGCAGGGTGTTTTGAGGGATAGGGAGTCATGAGAGGTAGAAGGCCTGCCTCCATAGAGAACTTGATTTTTTTATGTCATGTGGACCAGTGTGAACAATACAAGGCAGTGTAGTGATGACACTGTTGTAACATAGAGAAGGAAGTCCTTCTGGCTGGTGGTTAAGGAGGCTGTTACAGAAGACGTGGGGACATTTTCGTGAGACCTTAGAGCAAGGGGGTCACTGAGGAAGGGTGAAAGGCAAGGGGAAGATTCCAAGGGGAAGCCACAGAGTGGATATTGTGGTTAGTATTTCCAACTTCGTTGAGTGGTGTTGGAGAGAATAGTTGGGAAGATAGGTTTAGGCCTAGAATGCCTTTTGAAGAGAAAAGGGAAAGAAAGTAAAGGGAAGATTAATTAGATAGTGCAGAGACCATATCTGTGTTGCTCATTTGCTTAGCAGCTAGCATGGGACCGGAGAGCAAATGTTCAATGTTCAATGAATTTTGGTTGAAACAATTTGAATGAAACGATTTGAGGGACAGGGTTGAGGGGAAGACTGAACTGGGAAGCAGCAGCAGTAGGACTGGAAAGGAGGAAACCCTTGTGATTGATCTTTGGATTAAGGGCATGCCCTAAAACATTTACCTCGGCAAAGGGTCAAAATCCAGGCACCATTCACTAGTAGGAAAAGAGATTTTGGTGGGGGAGAACTTGGTGTTCATTATGACGCAGGGTGTGTTGCCCAGGGAGGAGGGAACAAATGGGGTTTTTGCTGCATTTGCCTTCATACCATGACCTTCCTTTTATCTCTCCGGTGAAGTGTATACTCCTGCTAAGGACCTCAGAGATTCTTTTCAGCAAGACCTCTATTTGTACCTGTATTCTATACCTGGACCAAAGTGGACTTTGCCAGGCAGCTTTTTTTTTTTTTTTTTTTGAGTTGGAGTCTCACTCTGTCGCCCAGACTGGAGTGCAGTGGCCGCTCCCGGCCACCGCAGCCTCGACCTGCTGGGCTCCGGCGATCCTTCCGCCTCAGCCTTCCGAGTAGCCGGAATTACAGGCATGCGCTACCACACCCGGCTGATTTTTTTTTTTGATTTATTGAAGATGAGGTCTCACTGCCCAGGCGGGTCTCGAACCCGCGGGCTCAGGCAATCCACTCACCTCAGCCTCCCAAAGGCGCGGGATTACAGGCTGAGCCACCGAGCCCGGCGCCAGGCAGCTCTTTGTGAGCAGTGGTTTTGGAAACTGTTCATTTTGAGGAGGACATTTGACCCTTGTGTCGGTGTATAAGAGCGAGTTTCTAGTATTCATTTTGTTTGGTTGCTGCCATTACTTTTATGTAGATATAACAGAGTTTGTAAATTATTTGATTTTTTACTTTTTTCTCTTTGGAGGATTTTTAACATTAAAAATAGGCACAAAATCCTGTATACTATTCATCTGTCATTGAAACTCTTTGCTCTAGTCATTCATTTCTTCCTCCTGTTTCCTTTTAATTTTTGTATCATTTGGCTAACAACTTTGGGTAGGTCAGTGATTCTGTATCCTTATTGTGTTGAGAAATTTCATGTAAGCTATAAGGCTGAGTCTTGAGAAACTGCTATGTTTCAGAAGAAATAATTATTCTCATTGTTCATTATGTCTCTGATGAGCTAAATGCCGAAATTACAATAGATGCTTTAGTCAGTGTGAATTATTTTGTGTGCTTAATTTTCTTCTTTTTTCTCTCTAATGTGAAGCATATTTTATCTTTTAAACCTTTACCCCTTTTAGACACATGTCTTAAGCTGCCTTGGTTGAGTCAGAACAGCAGTGATAGTAAGGAAAGTTAAGTAAACATGAAATTAAAAAGGCCATAGAGTACATTTTGGTAAACCAAAATATTGCTTGGTGGCATAAAGCCACAGATCCCCTCCCCACCCCCCCAAAAATGCGGAAATGTGGTTTTGCTGTCTGTCATGCAGTCTGTTTCAACTGTCAGAAACATACGTTGCTTTATGGGATTTTTTTCAACTCTGACCACAGCTTTTTAATTTCCTTCATTCTACCCATACCTCCTACCATACCCCCATGTATCTAGTGCTAACTTAGGGGCGATTTGAATATAATGAAATAGTCATCAACCAGCAAAAGGGTCAACGCTTGTGGCAAAAGTTTCTTTCTTGGGTGTACTAATTATCAGTTCTCCACTTTTGAAAATTCTTAAAATGGGGACACAGCAATTGTTCTTGGACTTTTCATTCTAAATTAGATTGAGGTCTTGAAATGGTTGTTTTGAAGTGCTTTTATTTTTTCTAAAAAAGTAGTATTTAAGAAAGTTAAACAACATTATGGACATTTTGGAAAGCAGAAGAAGGAAATAGAATTGCCCACGTTCCTGCTACTCTGCTCTAACTGCTGACCAGAGGCCAAAGGCAGAGAGGCTTCACTGTGTCTCTGTCACAATGTAGTGTGGCTGATGGAGATTGTGTCCCCCTCATTGAAAAATACTGTTGAGGTTCAAAGGGCAATACATAAAATAAATAGCACAAAAAAGCATATGATACAGTGAAACCTTAGGTCTCTGAAATTAATTTTGACTTGTTGGTAACTTTTAAGTTTCCTCAACTCCTTATGGGCAGCACAATCCTAAATATTTTTTAGAATCTAGTACTAGTTCAGCCAGTAACTTCCTGTGACCCTGATAGATCATTTAACTCTTCTGAGTCTCGATTCCTCATTCATGAAACAAGGTACTAGGACTGGATTGGAACTTTTTATAATTTGCTAATTTCTAATCTGGGACTCGGGCATCAGTATTTTTCTGAAAGCCCCAGAGGTCATTTTTCTGTGCATAGCAGGGTATAGGACCCGTGAACTAGAGCAGTGCTTTTCAAACATCAGTGTGCTACATATCACTGGAGATAATTTAAATCAGATTCTGTTTCTGCAGATCTGGGTTGGTGCTCGATGCTCTCCATTTATTCACAAAAAACTTAGGTAATACTGGTGCTGCTGATCCACTGATCACATTTTGAGTAGCAAGGAACCAAGGCATCTCCAGAATTTCTTTCATTTTACGTTATTGCTTATCTCCAAGGTATAGTTTATGTAGTTCATGGGAGTTCATGTGCTACTTGAATGAGACTCTGGATTTGGGGTGTTCAAGTTGATAGTGTGGTGTCTGCATAACCTCTCATTACTTAAGTTCCAGAGTCATGCATCTTTGGAACAATTCTACATATTGAAGTCATTGTAGTAGTACCATTCTGTAGATAGCCTATCAGCTCCAGTGGGTGGGTTGTTAGATTGCTACAGAGAAGAGGGTTGTTTATCATTTCTCTGTCCTTTGTTTGCTGAGCCCTACTCTGTCAGATACACTTTCAGATCATCTCTTTTCTTCTCTTCAACAGGTACCCTCCCCATATTGACCTCTAATTCATGAGCAAAATATTGGGGTAAATGGGCAAAAACAATCTTGAAGTGTATTTTGTTTTCATTTGGTTTCTCATGTGAGTATCTTCTCTGTGGAAAATTTATTAAACATAAATTTAAGGAAGCAAAACTCCAATTTAGAATAAAAGTATATTTTGTTGTGGAAGAAGCTAAGACATAATTAAGCTGTAATATTTGTTTAACTCTAAACTTTGCTCTATCATTTGGCAGTTGTTTTAGAAATAAGAAAATACCACGTATAACCTGTGACCCTTTGTTTGCTGCAGAACAGCCTCACATTAGCAGCATCATGACCCAGTGGGAAGAACCTGGATGGCTGTTTGAAGAGCTGATTTCTAGGCCTTTACCCTCCCTCAATTAGTTTTTATAACTGTGGACACTTAGCTTCTCTAGGAAGCCAGGGAGGAGATTCAGGAATGCTTGCTCCATTGCTTAGGGCTGTGTTGTTGAATTTTGTTGCTTTGAAGGGACACTAAAGTTTTCCTAGTCTAAAATCTAAGGAAATAAGAACTAGTTTGTGATTTAGGAATGCTCCTTCAGAGCAGTGCTCCCTCAGAGTGTGGTCCTTGGATGGTGCAGGTCTGTGAATTACTTGTTAAAAATGGGTGATAAGATAAGGCACTTGTACTAGAATGTAAACCAACACACTACTTCCTTCATAGAGAGAATCTTTTTTTATTCTTTTTCTTTTTTTTTTTTGAGTCAGTGTCTCACTGCCCCCCAGGTTGGAGTGCAGTGGCACAATCACAGAACCACAGCCTTGACAGTCTCAGATGATCCTTCCATTTCAGCCTCCCAAGTAGCTAGGACTGTAGGCATGTACCATCATGCCTGGCTAATTTTTTTATTTTTTGTGAGACAAAGTCTCTCTCTGTTGCTTAGGCTGGTCTTGAACTCTTGGACTGAAGCATTCCTTTTGCCTCAGCCTCCCAAAGTGCTGGAATTATAGGTGTGAGTCAAAGAATGTCTTTACCTTCAAAAAACAAACCAACCCCACTGAACTGAACTAAACAGTAGTTGATGTACATTCTGGCATACGTCAGTTATCTTCTTGCTGATCGTTAATAATATGAGTTACTGGTTACTTTCTGCAGCACTGCTTTAGAACATTTAAACAGTCAAAAGGATGTCAGGGGTTTATTAGTTAAAAATAGACTGAAATTGAAGTTTATAAAATAAAAGAAAGTGTAGTCTAAAAAATACAAAGTAAATTTGCAGGCAAGTTTGGTTGAAGGTAAGAATCAAATTCAAGGTGGTGCAGACACGTCAAATCAAGGCAGTGGACTCAGATTCCCAAGTAGAAAGCTTTAAGCAGCACTGCAGTTGGTGCTTTGGTTAATGCAAACTTAAGTTCTTGTGAGTATTTCTAAATTTTCTCAGAAAATTTTTGTGTTTCATTTCTTATCATCTATCTAATAGAAAGAACATATTTCTGTTGGTCTCAAAAACTTTTATTATGTAGTCTTAAATTTCTTAGGACCATGTTATTATCAGAGAAATTTTAAGCCCAGCTCCCCTCCTCTTACCTGTTGATATTCTTTATTCTCTACTACTGTGTATAAAATTTAACTGCATCCAGGGCAAGTATCTGTTTACCAAGAAAAGAGGAAGTGAGATCCTTTACCAGTAGCAAAACATAAATACTGAGAATGTTTTTTCTGGGTCACAGTATAAGAAAGTAGTGAAACAGCAAGTTTTCTGGAGCTGGGGCCTGTTAACTTCGTTCCTTCTACTTAATGAGGACGCTATTGTCCTCTGTTGCTGTACCAATGACTCTGGCATTACTCTCTCCTTTAGATCTGTTCCTCGCCTCCTCATGGACCTTGCAGCCCTTCCCCTGTATGTTGCAAATTAGTGAGGGATGCTTTCTCAATTGAGAGACAGAAAGAAACCCCTAAGCTTGAATCAGTACCTAACAATACAGCCCACTCGATTTGTAGCACTTACTAATCTTTCTGTCTTAAAATGCAACTACTTACCTTAAGGGAGTTTATTCATAAGTCTGCCCTCTTAAATATCTCTGCCAACAAGATATGGGACAGCTATTCTTCCATTTACTGTTTGTAGATACGGAGTCTGGGATCACTTGTGGGTTTGCTTAAAGTCATGGTTTAGTTAGACTGGTAACACCAATCTAACTAAACCATGACTTTAAGCAAACCAAACCCACAAATCACACAAGGATCTGGGACTGTACAGTTGTATCATTTATCATTCACAATATCTGGTATGCTTTTCAGAATGTGTTGTCATTGGAGTCCGTATTCTTCCCATGCCTTTCCATCTGGCCCCAAACACACCTTGACACAGGCTTGTTTGGGGACAGACAGATCCTGTGATTTTCCTATTTTAATGAACAACAGCACCATATATAGGCTTTGTACTCTGGAATCATGGATTCCTTACTCCTCTGGTTGTTCAAATCAAGTGAAGCCATATGTGCTGCTGCTGTTGCTCAAGGCGCAGCCTGTCCTCCTTGCCATCACCATCACAGTCCATCAGACCCTTGTTGTCATACTGGAAGCTGTATTAGCCTCCAGGCCATCTTTTCCCCCATGGCCTTTGCTCTCTTATCTGGGCTTGCAAGAACTCAGGGTCCACTTCGGTATCTATCTTTGGTGCTGGATTATTCTTTAGGGGCCCTTCTCTTCCTGGAAGTCTTTTCAGTATTCCCAGCATGACTCTACCCTCTCTGCTCCCTTTACCCTTTTATTTAGGTGATCTCATTCAGACTTTTGAGTGGATGAATCCTCATTTTTTCCTGCAGCCCAGACCTCTCCTCTGAGACCATTGTATGTCCTCATTTCCCTTGAATGTCTCCTAAGCACTTAAACTCTACAGGTTCCAAAATGACATTCTCCCCCACAGTCCTGCTCAGGGATCCATATCTGAGCAAATGCCAGGACCATCCACCTAGTTTCTCAAGCCAGAAACCCAGAGGGAGGCAGGTGTTTACTGCCCTTCCCTCTCATTCATTAGCCACACTTCGCCAATCCATGAAGTCTTATGGAATCTACTGTCAGTTACTTATCCATTTGTTTACTTCTTTTCAGCTGTCTCATGGTGAATTCCTCAAATACTGTACTCTTCTTTGGCTTTATCTGTAAAATGGAGACAAGAGTATCCTCTTACAGTTGTTCTAAGCATTAAGTGAAATATCTGGCATAGAGCACCGTCTGCATGGATGTTAGAATGGGGATCATGATCGTGATCTAACACCCTTGGCAACTGTATTTAAAATGACTTTCACTATGAGCATTCAGTAGTTTCCTAATTGGTCTAACCTGGGTGGAGATAAATCCTAGTTCACTAGGATCTTCTGGATCTGCTTCTCCAGCTTTATCTAACTTTTTCCTCTTCTTTGAATGTGAATGTCTCATGCTGGTGCAGTAGACTGGCCCTGTTTGGAATATCTCGCCCTTCTCCCTGCCCCCTACTGCCTTGTCTGTTTAATTCATTTTGCCCTCAGTTACTTAGGACAACAGTCCTCTGTTAAGCATTTAAAAATAATCTTGCATTAAAAAAAAAGAAAAAAAAATTCTGCCTTTTATATTTGTTTCTATGACTGTCTCATTTGCTAGATTATGAGCTCTATAAATCCTGTTTTATTCTCCTATTGTTTTCTTAGACTATGGCACAGTACCTGACTATAGTAGACAATTATTGGAAATTTTGAAATTGATATGACTCACATATTACTCTCTCCCCAAAGCCAGCACGGGTTTCTTCCCTGCTCCCCTTTACATTTCCAGGGCTTCTCTGTGGTGTCTGTTACTGTGATTATTTCTGTTTGGTCTTCTCTGCTAAGTGATAAGCACCTCAAGGGTTCAGATCACTTCTGCATTCACTGCTGTTTCTACCACAGCTTCTGGCTTAGAGTAGGAGCCAATAACTGAAAACATCTTGTTGAATTTCCTAAGTCTAGGGTACTTTGGGAAATTTATTTTGTTACTATTCTGAAATTATCTTTCATCTTCCAGCTTTCCTCTTGTGGTATGTTTTGTGGTTGTAAATCTCTTCTTTCCTTCTACAGCCGTTTTCTTCTTTTTCACAGTCATTTAAATATAATCAGTGGCAAGAAGGGGTTAGAGAACAGAAAATTACTGTAGTGTCTTGACCTATCTGGTACTTATCATAGCTTTCCCAGGAATTGTCCTTGATAGGTCCTTGGTGTCTTTCAGATAAAGTACAAGCTCCTTAGTGTGGCATTCAAGACCTTCCACAGTCTGAACCCAGGGAACCCTTTCCACCTTTATTTTCCACTCTTTTTTATTGCATGCATCTTCTGCTCTGGTTTAATGGTTTTTAATTCTACCTGCCTATTAGAATTACCTGGGGAGCTTTAAAAGAAAATTCTGAGGCCTGGATCCTCTACCCTTGGAGATTGTGAGTTAATTGGCATGGGGTGAGGCCTGAGTGTTGTTTGTGAAGGGTCCACTAGTAATGATGTAAAACCAGGGCTGGAAATCATGGACCTGATCAGTGTTTCCCACAGATTATCATCTCCTTTCAGAGTTTCAAGAAGAAAGTGTCCCAGTCAAAGAGGTTTGAGTAATATTGCTTTTAATGTGCTTCGTTCCAAAGGTGTAGAACTAACACTCTCACATGCAAAGCTCTAAGATGTCCAACAGTAAAGAAAGCTGTTTAAGTGCTGTGAGGTCATCTGATAAGGGAGACTTTTATGTATATAATACTTGTCAGTAACCAGTATTAATGTCTATGTAATATAAAACGTACTTTGGGAGATTTTTTTCCAGCCACATTTCAACTTTTAAGTCACTTTATTTGTCCCTTGTCATCTCATCCAAACCAGACTCACCCCTACAGGGTTCTGTCTTATATCTTCTACTTTATTTTCTTCATAGTACTTCTCAGTATGTGAAGTTCCTCTTCCTAGACTTGTATGTTCACGTCTGTCTCCCTGCCCTGTCATGTGAGCTCCACGACAGGAAGGACTTAATTTGGCTTGTTCATCCTACGTCTCCATTCAGCACCTAAAGTAGTTCTGACAAATTGTAAGTAGGTTTTTAATAGGTATTTGTTGAATGGAATGGACAAAAAGACAGTAGTACATTCATGGTTTGGGCTTTTTCTAAGGTACATCTATTTAAATATTTGAAACTGCTTGCACAGTTTAAAAGCAACTTGAAATACATTTTAAAAGTAACTAGTAATATAGAAGCACAAATAGGTGACAATCCTTTCCTTTCCTTTTAATTTTCTCAACCTGCCTAGTAAAATACCAAAAAGGAAGAAAACAAGCAAAAGTAGAAGTAAGCCTGATTATACGGGAAAAGACTATTATTTTTCTGATTATAGAGTGCTCTCAGTCTGTGGTATGGAGCTGCCGCCTTTTTTTTTCCTCCCCCCACTCTAGTTTCTTAGCCAGCCTGTTTCAGGTGGCTTCCCCTGGCATTCAGGGATCACATTTGTGTGAGCCATAGAGGGAAGTTTGAGTGAGGAATCAGTGAATGATGGTGGACTTTTTTGTGGGGTATACCACCCCAACAGCAAAACCTCAAAAACAGGCAAGGAATTTGTTTAAGTAAAAACTTCAAATTATTAGAACCCTCTTATAGTGAGAGCATTCAAACAGGTTTGTCAAGATTAGTGGGGAGGCAATCTATGTGTCAGAATCCATATGTGGGATCTCAAGTTAGATTGCCTGCTGCTCAGTGAGGAAGCAACAAGTGATGCCCCAGCAACTCCTGGACCTTGGTCAGAAGAGATTTTTTATGGTCTGTTTTCTTTCTAGATGTCCTCATGCTGCAGCTGTGCTCATGGCTCCCCAATCCTGGTTCTGGCTGTCTAGTTTTGAGCAAGGTTAATATGTAGGAACTGGTCTTCACATATTGTAGTGTTTGTAATTCCTGAAACTCACTATTCTTTTGCTTTCTGTGAGCCTAGTGATCCTGTCACATGAGTAGGGCCTTTTCTTGGGCTATTGGATTCATTAGATTGGTTCACTTAAGAGACACCGTTGTAGGGATTTATCATGAACTTGTATATACAAGGTGCCTCCCAGGGTACCGTCTAACAAATTCCTGGGGTTCTAGTGGGTCAGGTGATCAGCAGTCTGTTGTAAGTAATCTCAGGAAGCAGGCTGAGCTGCAACTCCTTTATTATATTTTAAAATAATCTTTAAAACACATATTCTGCCAGGGTTTCAGATTGGAGGCTTTAATCATTTACTCGCCAGTCAGGAATTGTCCAGAATGAATTTGCATTTCCTTTTGTTGCCCACTGTGACTGTTTATTATTCTTTTGAACAGCATGGCATCCTAAATGCCAGAAAAGATGTGTGCTGGGAAGCAAAATAAACCTAAGCAGAATGTAAGCAGGCTTTCCAGATGGATATTCCTTTATGGTTGACATATTGATGTACTCTAACTACAAGCGTACCTTGTTTTATTGTGCCTCACTTTATTGCACTTTGTACTACTTTTTTTTTTTTTTTTTTAAATAAATTGAAGGTTGCAGCAACCCTGAGTGGAGGCATTTTTCCAACAGCATATGCTCACCTGTTTCTGTGTCCTCACGATATTTCGAACTTTCTCATTCTTTTGTATCTGTTATGGTGATCTGTCATCAGTGATCTTTGATGTTACTATTATAATCCTTGGTGCACCAAGAACCATCCCCATTTAAGACAGTAAACTTAATTGATAAATGTTTTGTGGGCTCTGATTACTTCATTCCATACCTCGGTTGGGCTTCCCTAGTCCCTGAGACAACAGTATTGAAATTAGGCCAATTAATAACCCTACAATGACCTCTAAAGTGAAAGGAAGAGTCACACATCTCTACTTTAAATCAAAGCTAGAAATGATTAAACTTAGTGAGGAGGGCTTGTTGAAAGACGATAGGCTGAAAAGGTAGGCCTCTTGCACCAAACAGCCAAGTTGTAAATACAAAGGAAAAGCACTACTTTAGTGATAAGAAAGTGAAACAGCCTTATTGCTGATATGGAGAAAACTTTAGTGGTCTGGGTAGGAGTTCAAACCAGCCACAACATTCCCTTAGACCAAAGCCTAATCCAGAGCAAGGCCTTAATTCTCTTCAACTCCGGGAAGGCTGAGAGAAGTGAGGATGCTGCAGAAGAAAAGGTGAAAGGTAGCAGAGGTTGGTTCATGAGATTTAAGAAGAGAAACCATCTTCATAAAATAAAAGTGCCAAGTAAAGCGGTACATGCAGAAGCTACAGCAAGTTATCCAGAAGATCTAGCTAAGATCATTGATGGTGGTGGCTACTCAACAATAGATTTTCAACGTGGACAAAACAGCTTTCTCTTGGAAGAAGATTTCTAGGACCTTCAGAACTAGGGAGAAGTCAGTGAAGCCATTGCTCTTTTGTCATTCTAAAAATCCTAGGCCCCCTGAGGATTATGCTAAATCTACTCTTCCTGTGCTCTATAAATAGCTCAGCAAATCCTAAATAACAGCACATCTGTTTACAGCGAGGTTTACTGAATATTTTAAGCCCACTGTTAAGACCTACTGCTCAGAAAAAAGATTGCTTTCAAAGTATTACTGCTTATTGGCAATGCATCTAGTCACACAAGAGCTCTGATAGAGTGAAAGGAGCTGGATGTTATTTTCATGCCTAACACAGCATCCACTCTGCAGCCCATGGATCAGGAGTAATTTTGATTTTTAAGTCTCGTTGTTTAATAAATACATTTTGTAAGGCTAGAGCTGCCGTAGGTGGCGATTCCTCTGATGTATCTGAGCAAGGTAAATTGAAAGGAAAGGATTTGCTATTCTAGATGCCATTAAGAACATTTGTGATTCATGTAAGAAGATAAAATTAGCAACATTAACAAGAATTTGGAAGAAGTTGATTCCAACTCTTAGGGATGACTTTGAGGGGTTCAAAACTTCAGTGGAGAAAGTGACTGCAGATGTGGTGGAAATATTAATAGTAAGAGAACTAGAATTAAAAGTGAAGCCTGAAGATATGATAGAATTGCTGCAATCTCATGATCAAGCTTTAACGGATGAGGAGTTGCTTTTTATGGATGAGCAAAGGAAGTGGTTTCTTGAGATGATCTCTACTACTGGTGAAGATGCTGTGAACATTGTTGAAATATCCAAAAAAGATTTAATATATTACATAAGCTTAGTTGATAAAGTAGCAGCAAGGGTTGAGAGGATTGCCTCAAATTTTCAAAGTTCCACTGTGGGTAAAATGCTATCAAATAGCATCACATGTTACAGATAAATTTTTTGTATAAGGAAGAGACATTTGATGTGGCAAGCTTAATTATTGTCTTTTTTTTTTTTGAGAAATTGCCACAGATACACTAGCCTTCAACAATCACTGCCCTGATCTTTCAGTGGCCATCAATATGGAAGCAAGACCTTCCACCAGCAAAGAGATTGTGATTTGCTGAAGGCTCAAATGATCATTAGCATTTTCTAGCAATAGGCATTTTCTAGCAATAGAAAGCATTTCTAAATTAAGGTCTATTCATTGTTATTTTGGACAAAATGCTGTCGCACACTTAGCAGACTATAGTATAGTATAAAGAACATCATCGTCATTATTATTATTATTTGAATCGGAGTTGCATTCTATCTACCCATGCTGGAGTGCAGTGGCACACTGCTCACAGCCACTGCAGCCTCAACCTGCTGGGTTCAGCTGATCCTTCCACTTCAGCCTTCCAAGCAGCTGGAGCTACAAGCGTGTGCCACCACGCCCACCTAATTTTTTGATTTATTGTAGAGACAAGGTTGCGCCATGTTGCCAAGGCTAGTCTTGGACCCATGACTCAGGCTGTCATCTCACCTCCGCCTTCCAAAGTGCTGGGATTATAGGCATGAGCCCCTGTACCTGACCAAACAATTTTTATACATGCATAAGGATGCCAAAAAATTTGTGACTTGCTTTCTTGTGAAATTTGCTTCATTGAAGTGGTCTGGAACCAAACCCACAATATCTCTGAGATATGCCTATATTCCCATATAATTTTAGCATGCCAGCCAAAGAATTCTTCTATAGTTTCTTCTGTTCATTCATCAAATATATATTGAGTGCCTTCAACATACTAGTAGCCAGGGGGCTACAGACAATGATATATGCCTGCATGGAACATTCGCTAGAACCTTGCTACTAGGGATCTGATCTGTGGACCAGCAGGATCAAACTAGAGCTTGCTAGAAGTGTAGAATCTCTGACCATATTCCAATCTGCATTTTAACATGGTTCCCAGGTAATTAGTATGCACATTCAAGTTTGAGAAACACTACTGCAGTCTGTGTAAACAAAAACAAATAAGAGATAATTTCAAGTGATTACAAATGCTGTCAAGAAAAGACAAGACTGTAATGGGCCAGAGAGTGGGAGGACAGGAAGTGATCAAGGATGGTAAGTAAGTGAAGGCATCTAAGGGGGTGTCCTGTGGGCTGAGACTTGAAAGATGAGATAGGGAATGAGCCGAGGAATATCTGGGGAAGGCAGTTCCAAGGTAGAAAGAACAACAAATGCTGAGGCCAAGAAGAGGGACTCTTTCCTCCATCTTTGCTGTGCCTTGTACTCCAGCTGTACCGGGGCCTGTGGATTCACTTGCCCACTGTGCCTGGATATGGGAGTGTGGTGAAATATGGTAGAGCTTTATCTGGACAAACGAGAAAGGATCAAAACTTGGGTTTTGAGAAGAGCTGGCTACTCATCACAATGAGAAAACAATTGAAGGGATTGTTAGGATGTTTTGGCAGTGATAGCTTCAAAGAATTGAAATTTTGTGTGGTTGGGAGGAGGGAGAGGAAACCACTAGAGGCCGTGCTAGAATTGGAAGGAGGAGGTGAAAGAAAATGCTGAGAAATGTGAGATAATATGATTTATTGAAAACCAGATTAAACAAAAAGAAAGCAGACAAGAAAGCTTAACTTAACCCAAGAGGAAAGACCACAGAATATAGCATGATCTCTGTGTATAAAGGGTGGCTTGTTGCTTCCCTGGAAATAGACATCCTTGATGAGGCTGGGTAAGGACCATTAGTCTTTTTTGTGTTGTTTTATTCCTATATCCAAGGTTCCTTTTTCTTTAGGTGTTTCTCACATTATTCTGATTGCACAGATATGTTGGGGGAAAAATAAAGATGAATGATTTCCATCTATTATGGCATAAGGAATATTTTTCCCCTCTATATGGCTATGAAAATGCTTAATTGTAAAGCAGCATTCAAAGGCACCATTAGCAGGGAAGAAAGAGAGAGAGAGAGAGAAACGTGAGAGGAGAGAGAACAAACAACATAGAAAGCAGCTGGCAAGGCATACTCTGACACACAGGCCAAGGAATGCTGAGGATAGAAGCATTTGCAGGACCTGGGTATCTTAGTATTCGGAGTAATCAGGTTCTCTGGCCAGCTCCATCTTGTTCTGTAGGGAAAGTAATTTTCTTTCCCTATTCCCACTGATATCCCACTTTTACCTCCCATCTTTTTTTCCCCCACCTCTCCCTCAGTGGAACTGAGTATAACCGTGATAACATTGGTTACAGTGTTTTCCAGAGTTGAAAACTGAAATGATTTGACCTTGTACAAGTAATTGGGCGTCTGGCACAATGATCGTCATTCTCAACCTTGATAATGTATCACTCTCTCGGTCACTCTTAACATTGGAGCAGTATTTAAATACAACTAGAGACCAGAAGATTGTATGTAGGATAGTAGGCACCTATGTAGGATTTCCCTTAAAGAAATAACCTTTTAAAAAGCTCGTATGACAAGAGGAATGGGCACTCTTTTTTAATCATTGTAAAAATGCTTCAGTAAAATACAGCTTTACCTTTGGGGACAGATTATTTCATGAAATGAGTAGTTTCATGAAATGTAGGTACTCTTTTCAGGAAAGACATTGTCTTGTATATTCCCGTGCGAGCACCACAAACAGTAGCACCCTATATCTTGCTAGGATAAACAAATGGGGTACTTGATTGTATTCAATTAACTGAACTGCACACTAGATACTTTATAGCACACTTAACATTTAGTAAATCGCATAAATATGAATTCAAAATACAAACCAGATTGACATTGCCTGTGGTATTAGTAGAATCATTCTTTTTGTTAAACTTCCTGGGGGAAGCAGGGAGTGGGAGGAGAATGAAGCGTGGTGTGTCAAAATGGTTGAATATTGACATTTTCATATTGTTTATGATAATATGAATTGAGTACTGCGTAGATGGTACCTTTTTCTCATTGGAGGAAGTGGGATGGGCAGAGATTTTAAAAACAGCCTTAATACTTTGCAATAAAGTCTTGGTAGTTTAAATCAGTCGTTTAGAAACTGAGATGGCCTATTAAGTTGATTCTTATAATGTTGTCACTTCATTTTGTTGCTTTATTAAGCAGTAGTAAATTTTCTGTACAGACTAAACTCCTGAACTAAAATAAAATTTAGGCATCTGGTTATCAACTTGCTGGCAATGTTGACAGTATCTTTGGTCTACGTTTCTAAGCCTCATTCCAGTCTGACTTAAAAAAAAAAAAAAGTTTATTTTTTACATCTTCTTATCTCTTTTGTAAAATTGATTTTTGATGATAAAAATTGAGTTGTCAGTTTAGAGAAATAGTAATACTTTTTTCTCCTTTTGTGTAGTCTGGAGTTTTATTAAGTCGGAAAGAATTTCTCATTAGTCCTCTGACTTTTAAAATCTAGAGTCAGGCAGGATCGGTTCCAGAAGTTGTACAGTTTCTTCAGTTTCTTCAAATCAAGAGAGTTTCTTTTCTGATTGAAATTAAATTTTAAAAATTACAGTCTTGGTTCTGTAGTGGTGAAGTGAGAATGTTGCAAGCTTTATTTATACTTATTTTAAAAAGGATTTCAGGCAAGATAAGTAGAAATTTTTTGTCACATTGAAAAAAAATGTTTATATCAGATGGATGAATGAATGTGTGTATATTCTTGAAACATTTTTTAAAAAATAGGTTCATCTTTTAAAAAAATTTTAGCAAAGAAACTACTGTAGAAAACAATAGTGAAAAGTTATTCTTCAAGGATGTTTTCCTGAAACTGTAATTCCTTTTTTTTTTAAGTTGACTGCTGAAATGGTTTCCTAATAACGCTTTGTTATTCTGTTTTATTTCAACAATACTTATGTAGTAATGTTGTTCCCATTTTGATGAGACTAAAAACCCCATGAAACGTTTTTTTAACCCAACAATGGTTTTTGATACATCCCTTTGATTACTAAAATAAAACTATTGGTATTTTCTCCCAAGTTTATTATGTTAAAATAAAAATACATGGCTTTTTTAAAAGGAAAACATATAGTATATAAACAAATAATCCAAAAATTAGTTTCTTTTTTTTTTTTTTTTTAAAGTTGGAGTCTCACTCTGTCGCCCAGACTGGAGTGCAGTGGCCGCTCCCGGCCACCGCAGCCTTGACCTGCTGGGCTCTGGCAATCCTTCCGCCCAGGCATTACAGGCATGCACTACCACGCCCAGCTGATTTTTTGATTTATTGTAGAGATGAGGTCTTGCTGCCCAGGCGTGTCTCGAACCCGCGGGCTCAGGCAATCCACTCACCCCAGCCTCCCAAAGGCGCGGGAATACAGGTTGAGCCACCGAGCCCGGCTAAAAATTAGTTTCTTATTATCAAGTCTGTTTGAGGGAATGCAGCTAAATTATGGAAGGCTTAACTAATTTTTTTTATCTTAAGTGACTAGTATAATTTGTTATGTAATAAAAATATGTATTTGATATTGTGTGCTTTCGTATTTGTTGCTTTTTAATGTAGTGGTTGAGTTATTATGCATGACATTGCTTTCCCGTGGTGTAAGGTAGTTAATGCATTTTTCAATGATTCTTGAGTGTTGGAGTGTGAAGAGATGAAAGATTCTTCTTGGTGTTGTCCCAATTCATTACTTACCTGGTCATGCTCCTAGTCTACTATCACCACTTAAGAGTTAGCCTGTTGGCATTCACATGTCAAGTGTTGAGTGCATAGCCCGAGGATTCTCATAGAATGCCTTTTTTGTTAGGTTACTTTTTTCTAAGATATTTTGCCCAAACCGAGTTTCTTTTGCAGCAGGGATGGTCATTTTTATTGGAGGGTGAGGTAAAGGTAGGACATTATAGAAAGAGGAACTAGAATGGTAGTGAATTGAGGGTAGGAAAACATTATGTATGTAACTTTTTTTTTTTTTAAATGAATATCTTGATGGATGAGGAAGATGTAATAGAAGTGTCAAAAATTGCTAATGTATTTGACAAGGTGTAGCTGCTAAAATGACCTTTTTGTTATATTTTGACATGAACAATTGTCCTTTTATTGGTGCCACTAATGCTATTTTGGAATATCATGGGCATCTAAAGGCAATAGTTTAGCAGTGTCCATAAAGCGTTGAATACCATTATAATATCCAGTAACCCTAACAGCCGTATTTCAGAAACTCTCCCTGTTTAAATGGGCTGTCTGTGAAGGTACTTGCTCAGGGATGCATGACCCACATCACCTATAAATTTGATTGGAAGCTGCAGTGCTGGCATGGGCTGATGGATAGCAGATTAGAGCCCTGATTAACCATGTGATTCGAAGACTGGGAATATATTGTCTAAGCAAGATTCATCAGATGCAATCAGAATTTCAAGTGGTCAGATGAAATTCAAATGTGTATGGTGGCTTTTCCTCCCCTAGTGCTTTTCCTCGTAGGTTGCCTTTTTTCCCATCTTTCCCCAAAGCTGAAAAATACTTCTTTGATGAATCTGCTCCTTACCCTAAAGCTGTCTGTCTGTTATTCATCAGAAAGCAGGTCGCAGTTCAGTGAGCAGAAGAAAAGATTTTAATAGAAGCTGTGCCAAGGGCTGTAATGCATCATTTTAGGGCCCTAATTACATTACAATGACAAATATCAATGGTGACAACAGCAATAACCTACATCCTTTAATGGCTGTGCTGGAAAAGGAGTTTGGGCCCCACGCCATTAGATTAGACTCAGTTTCAAAACATAGGCCATTAGAAGTGTGTGTCCACAGTATTATTGGCTGATCTCTGAAGCCCGGTGGAAAGGCCTGTAAATAAATGATACCTCCCCAAAGCTGGGTCCTAGGGGACAAAAGAGGCAAAATTAGATGACCGTGGAAGCAGCAGTGTTTCCGAGGCAACTTTAGCTTTCAAAGTGAGGAATGACCTGCTTAATATTATAAAATCACACACACATCCCACCCCCTTAGCTGCCAATTAGCCTGACCATGAAAATCCATTGGCATGACAACTTAAAGAAATTAAGAAGTCTTTTAAACAAAAGGAGACCTTTAAAGAAAACAATTGGAGCGTTTCTACCCTCTTTTTTTCTTGTTATGTGTGTGCTAACACACATGATTCAGCAAAAAGGATTTTCTCCTTTTTATATTTAAGAAAATGTAGAATTTTGAAAAATAGTTGCTCAGACTTAAAATAGCCTAGGTCCGAAATTTTGTTCTTTATTTCACCAGATGCATAAGTTTTCTTAGAGTAGTTTTTATTGCCTAGATCATGTAGGCAAACTAAAGAACTCAGTTTTCTTATGGGCCCACACATTTTTCAACCCTCCTAGCAAGGGACTATTTTATTTATGTAAACAACATAATGAGGAAAATATGCTTGGCAGATGGTTCTAAGCATTAGAATCATCAGTTTGGTCTGCCCCAAAGTGTCTCATTATCTTTTATTCTCTCCCCCTCCACCTCTCCCTGCAAAAAGCTTAACAGCCAAGTGCCTTTGAGACGCAGCAGTGCTTTCAGCCTGGTGAATGCTACTCTATTTTCTTAGCTCACCCTGGAATTTCACCCCATAACCACTGTGGTATGTTCGTCCAGGTGGAGAGTGGTTTGGTGATTCCCATTGCAGCTTTTCATGGTTTAAGCATTCTTAAAAGATGGCTAAATGCTCCATGGGGCCAGTGCAGTAAATTAAATCAGGTCAGCACAGTTGGGTCCTTATTCACTGCTGCTTATTGGTGCTGGGTTTTTGTCCATCCTGTTAGGAATGCAGGCTGGAATGGAAAGCTTAGGGTTGAAACTTCATGGTGAATTTGTGTTTTCTGTTGGCTGGCAAAGTTTTTAAGGTGCTGGCATTTAAAAGATTGCATAGCTACAAAGTCAGAAGGGTTGCTGATGAAAGAAGGAAGCCTAGATTGCACAAGTAGAATGTTGCTGTCATTCTGGTAATGACTTAGCAAGAAAAAGAGCATTTCTGTCCTTTCACAAAATGAGGAACTGACCCTGGATGGAATTTATTTTAAGAATGTCTTAGGAATAGTAATTGCTTTACATTTTCTGCCTTTCAACACTTTTCAGCTCTCCTTTCCCCCACACTATCATTAAAATATAAGATATTTTGTATGTATGTGTATAAAACTTGTTTATATATCACAAAGCATATAAGGCACCATCTGAAAATACAAATGTCGATGAACAGCAGTAAAGTTTTGGGTGACTTTTTAAAGAAAACATGTAGTGGGTTTTTTGTTTGTTTTTTAACTTATTGTAGTATCCTATTGGTCTAAAATTCCTGTACTTCCAAAAATTATTAGAAAAGACATTGCTATCTGACATTGTTGGGACTTTTGCAGATCTCCAGTAAAAAGATAATGTTCCCAAGGATGGTCTCCGGATACACAGATTGCTTTCTGCTTAGTATAATAAGATTTTAGCATGTCTCAACCTCTACACACCAAAAACCCTGGTGGGACACATTTGGAAATATTTACTGTTTAAGAAAACACTGTGTTCCTCAACAATTTATAACTAAGAATCTAAATTAGCCAACTTATTTGGGTTGGTTGGGTGCTATTATTTGAGAATGTTGGGAACTTACATGTAAAATCAGAATGCCAGTGTTTTTAAAGCAAAGACCACAAATACAGAAATTCAATGAGTTATTAATTGAAGGAGTTGGGATGTAGGGAAGAATTAATCTTTACTTATCTAAATTCTTAAAGACTTAGAAGACTTAGAATGTTATGAAAAGCAACGTCAGAATGGGTAATAGTCCTGGTGAATGCTTTTGAAAACTAATTTCCACTTATGAAAATTAAATTCCTTTTTATATTGCCCTAGTGCTTGAAGGTTAACTTGTTAAGATGAATGCTGGTTAATAAATTATACTATTAATGTGGCACTGTTGTCATTGCTTTCTTTTAATGGGCTTGCCGATGAGGTAGTTTTCTTCTTCCTTAGAAAATACGCCAGCCCGATTATAAAGTGTGTTCTAATATCATCCTGTTAATACTTTGGGAATCTGTAACCAGTTGACTGTTCTCTTTATTGCTTTCCTTTTCCTTTTTCTTGTTGCAGGCAGAGATTGTCAAGAGGCTGAATGCTATCTGTGCACAAGTCATTCCTTTCCTGTCCCAAGAGGTAAGGTCGTTGATTTCAGGCACTGGGTTAGAAGCTTTCATTTTAGTGGCTTTGCAGAAAAGAGTGTGGAGCTGACTCTGTGGCCTTGCCGGTTTCCTGGTGTTTGCATTTTACATTTCTAAGAAACAGTGTTCTCATTCCAACTTCTACACTTTAATAATTTTCAGTGGAATATAATTTAAATGTGTTTATATAATTGAATATTTTCTAGTGGGTTAAGCATAATTAAATTGCTAAAATATTTTGCTGTCTTCATATGATGTAGTGTTCCTCAGAAATATGCTTGTTTGTCATGATTGCACCTAATAGGGCACATTGAAAAATTGACAGAAGACAGGAGCTTGTTCTATACTTTTGTCATTGGGCGTTAAGAGTTGGCAGGAGACCTGGCAAATAGAAAGGCTTTACCTAGTAAATAGTGTACCTTTTGGCTAGCTGCTTTTTAAAAATTACTTATTATTATTACCTGGTTAAGTCTTTATATTATCTGTGCATTTAGGGAAAAGACTTGCAAGATGGTCTGTAAACTTACTTCTCTGAGTTTAGTTCACTTTTCCCAAAATTCAGCTTTGGTGATGGGGCCTTTGCATACTGCCAAGGCCAGGCATGTGGCTTGCTGATTTTCTCTTGCTCACCACCAGGGAAGGTGCACATGGTCAGCACACACACACAGTTGGAATGAGGGGGTACATTTCTGGTGCTTGGTCGCTTCTTTGTGGCTCTTTTTTCCTCTCTTGTCTGCTTGCTTTTGGTAGTTACAAAGTTTAGGTGAGCATACTGGAAAACAATTTTTGCTTCTGGATTCCAGATACCTTCATTTGTTCAGGTAAGATCAGCTGTAAGAAGGAAGAAACTAGTGGAATATTTGCATGTCTTCTTGCCACAATGCTTTGTATTGTGGGCCTAGAAGGCATGGAGGCACTTTCCTCCCACCTTTTCAGTTGTTCTCTGTATTGTGTCACTTTTACAGTGTTGCTTTTCAGTAGAGCGGTTCATCCACCTTTCTGCTGGTGAGCAAGTGCCAATGTTAGCATGCAGCCAGTATTGAGCATGCTTGTGTATGTATGTGTGTATATATATATATATGCATATTGCTATGTATGCCTTTTTATTTGGTCTGAACTGGGTTAGACTTGAGTAACATGGGTACTGTTCATTGGTATATACATGGAGAGGGCACTCATATTCACAAACATTGTTAACATCCTGATTCTGGATCACAAAAAACAAAGGCTGTATTGTCTTTTTCCTTCTTTAGCTGTGACCACGAAACTCACCACTGGTTATAGTCTCATTTACCTGTTTTTACTTAGGATTTGCTTGTGACTAGATTAGATGGCTTGGTGAATGAGAGTCAATTTGTATTTCTTTAGGAACCCTGGCTGCTTCTTGCCTGATCCAGCCCAGTTTGTGTTTTCTTCCTTTAAGCAGCTCTGCTTTGTGGAATTGGAGAAAGGAAAGAATGTGTGATCTGTAGAACTGGAACCAGGATGGGATGTCATACTCTCAGGTGGCAGGGAAAAGTTTGGCTTTGGGCCTCTGCAGCACAAACCCCTGTATATAATCAATGGGACAGCTTTGTTCCCATAGCATTTCTACAGGATCTGTGGGCTGTGTTGAGAAGTGGAAGGATGCATTGGGGGTGTTGGCAGAGTTTATTTACCAATAAGTAATTTTCCCATGAGTTATGTTATTTGTGTGAGCAGGCTGAGTGTGTGATGCTGAGCAAGACTGGACTGGAATTAACTGGCTAAGGCAGTTGTACCCTGTAGAGGAAAACCATGGGAAGATACTGTCAGCTGCTTTTCTTCTGCTTTAGGCTAGAAGGATAGGAGTCACATTCTCACCACTTAACTATTTCCCTAATACTGGACGTTTTTTGGTTGAAATTCTTTATTGATATATAATGACCTGTGGTCATGATTTCTTTTTTTTTTTTTTTGAGTTGGAGTCTCACTCTGTCGCCCAGACAGGAGTGCAGTGGCCGCTCCCGGCCACTGCAGCCTCGACATGCTGGGCTCTGGCGATCCTTCCACTTCAGCCTTCCGAGTAGCCGGAATTACAGGCATGCGCTGCCACGCCCAGCTGATTTTTTTTGATTTATTGTAGAGATGAGGTCTCGCTGCCCAGGCGTGTCTCAAACCCGCGGGCTCAGGCAATCCACTCACTTCAGCCTCCCAAAGGTGCGGGATTACAGACTGAGCCACCGAGCCCGGCTGGTCATGATTTCTTAATTGCTAATTCTTTATGTGTTTTATTTTGCTTACTTAATTTGTTCTTTTTCTAGTTTCCTAATGTGTACATGTCTTTTATTGTGTGGGCCACAAACATGTTTATTCCCTTCCTGTCAAGGTCTTTCTGATGTTTTGTATCTGAACATTGCCCACCTTGTTTCCTTTTCTGGGCATCCTGTGAGCATCAGACTCATTTTGCCCTGAGGCCAGATGGGCCCTAATCTGGAGGGAGGGAAGGAGCAGGTTATTAGAGGAAGATGCATTCTATTTCCTGTCTCTTCAGAGGCATGGAAAATCACTCTTGCATGGCTGCGAGCATCACTCTGTGCCAGGACTGAAGGCTCTTAATCTGATCTTTTAACACCGGCTCTCCATGTGACAGTCTCACTGCCAAAACGGCAGCTGTGGCATTAGAATTTATTTTTAAATGTTTTTATTTAAAAATTAAATGATCATATTTAGAAAAAAGAAAACATTCCCTGAAGACTAGTGCATGAGCTACAGGATAGTGGTTGGAGGACTTGTGAGTCCCTTAAGTCAGGCTTTTTGGAGTTTGACAGGAACAAGAGGTAAATTAATATACATTTAGATGAGATCTCTTTTTAATTTAGCCCATGTGCTGATTAATGTATCTGTTAATACTACTTGTGTCTGGTTTATCACATTTTTAAACTTAAAAATGTTATACAATACTGAATGACAACTATTAAATTTAGTTTTAGCTGTAAGTTTTTTTAAATGAATTGTATAATTGTAGCTCAAAAGTACTTGAAGTGTGTCTGTATGTAAAATTCACAGAAAAAAAGGTATTTTTCTATTAGATTTCACTAAAATATTTTTTAAAAATTATAGTCTATGTATTTTAATGATATTCTGTTGCAGTTACATACAATTGCTCCTGGAGTCCTAGGTGTTTGTCAAGGATATTACCACCTTTTGGTATTAAAAGTGAATAACCATCACTTAGAGTTCTTAAAACTTCACAGGTTCCCTAATATCAGAATTTAGAGAAACTTTGTAAGTTCTCGCCTGTCCAAAACTGCTCTTTTCTTCCACATACATTTTTGCTTTTAGGAATGAGTATGATAGATAGATAGATAGATAGATAGATAGATAGATAGATAGATAGATAAATAGATAGGATAGATATTTTTTTTTCCCTTCTACCCGCAGGTTTCTTCTTCAAGAGGGCGATCTCAAGGTAGTTAAATAGGAAGCTCTTTTTCTTTCTGATTTGGGTCTCATTTACAGGGAAAGGACTATAAATAATCAACTCCATGTTGGCAGTTCCATAAACAAGAGATGCCAGGACAATGACAGTTGGACCTGGGTTGAGCCCTGGCCTCCCCGTTACTAATCTCATGGCTTACTCTAACTGGGCTAAGCTGGGTGACCTTTAGCAAGTGATTTGCCTCTCTAAGCCTCAGTTTCCTCATCTGTACGATGAGGTTAATAATAACATGGAGCACGTCCAGTGACTGTGAGGATTACTTGGGATTATAGCTGGGCAGCTTAGCACATAGTAAGCACCTTCTGCTGTTGACTAGTAGTAGAACTGGCTGCAGCAGCAGAAATGGAGCTTTCGGTTTCCTCTTGGGAGGTTCTAGAACCAGCCCTCTCAACCCTCTCTCATTGCATTTTGGAAGAATGTGAATTGGTTATCTTCTTCTCTAATGTCCTTCTTATCAAGGAAAAAAGTGTAAATTAAAACTGAAACCAGGGTGTGTGTGTGTGTGTGTATGTGTGTGTGTACTTTTTCCATTGGCAATTTCAGTACATAGCTTGTAGACCTGTATACTTTACAGGTCCTCAGTAAAAGTAAAGATTACTAGTAAATGCTGTCTTGCTTCCAGTGTAACAACCCCCTTGCCTCCCCACCCCTCATTCCAGGAACATACCTATTTATATGCAGGAGATTCAATGTAGACTGAAAACTATGCATCACTGTTAAACCCTGGCAATAAGGGGGGGGCAGCCTTTCTGTTAATATAGAATTGGACCAGCTCTGCCTCTATACTGGCTTTATATTCCTATAGAATGAGGAGAATAACCCCATCTTAATAATGTATATTATGTATTAAAATGTAAACACTTCGCATAGTAAATGCCATTCCTCACCTCTCTCCCTTCTTATTATACTTCCAATAAAATGGATTCTATTTCAGGTTATTTTGGGTCCTAAGACATTTGGAGAGGAAAGACTTAGTAAAACCTGGGAAGAGTTCAAGGTGATATTTCTGAACAAGCTGGCCGGCAGTCTTCCTGTGGCATTAGCTAGGCCTCACAGTACCAGTGTCTGCTTCCAACCGTGGGTATTTAGCGCCACACAGATCATCATTCACAAGGAAGGGAATATTATTTGTCTTAACCTGTTAGATTCTTAGGATCTGTTGGAAGGCTGTTGTGTTTTTTGTACTCTTCTTTCCCTATAAGGGTCATTTTTAAAAGACAGGCAGGGTGTGTTCCATTAGAATCAACAAGGTGTTTCTAAGTCCTTTGAGAATCTCAAACTTTTAATAGGCTGTATGTCAGTAGATGAAAATTTTTTACATTATAGTTGAACATCTTTCCCCAGGGTAAAGTTTTATTTTTCAGAAACTTGCTATTCTAATAACAAGGAGCAAAATTCATTGGAAGAGCCATGTTCGAAAAGACGCACTGTGATAAGAGCTGGAGGCCATCCACACCCAGGACCAAATCCTGGCTCAAGCCACTTGCTTTCTGTATAATGTTGAGCAAAACACTTAGCTTTTCTGGGCTGCAGTTTGCTTACCCATGTAATGGGATACTGTACTGTAGGCTTGTTATATGAGGATTAGTGATAACATAAAGGACTAGGCTGCTTAAACAGATATGAAAAGAAGAGTAACATGGAAGCATCTGTAGCTAATTTGATGACTCCAGGTTGTCCTGAACTCAGGTTCCTTCTGTATTGATGTTCATTATCCCCAGCACCATCCCAGCCTACATGAAGGAGAAGGGAGAGGGCAGGTTCCTTTCCTTTTAAGGACATGATATGAACAATGCTTACATTTTTGACCACTTTGAAGTGGCCAATATAGCTAGCTATACAGAAGATATGGGATTGTAGTCTTAGCTGAATAGTGTCCACGTAAAACTTACCTAAGAAAGGATATTAGGGACAACTGGCAGTTGCTTCCAGACATTGTGCTATACATAAAATTAAAATAATGGCTATTACTGTTATTGCCAATGGTATACCTTTACACAATAAGCTCTAGCTCCAAATGTATAATTAGCACAACTTGTATTTTAATTTATCACATAAAATATAAAGTAATACGTAGTTTTTGTTACAGAAGTCTCTTCCTTATCATTCACACCTTAGAGAAGAGTCACTCATTAGGTGTTATTAACTTTCATACATTGACAGGGAATGAAAAGGAGTCCATTTGAACAGTTATGGGCTCTGTGGGCTGTCTAGGTTTAGATAACCTGTCACCTGTCAATTGAAGGATGTGTTATAGCAGATCGCAACATGACATGCCCTATTTGTAGTACAGTTGCTGGAAGGAAAATATTACTTAAAGCTAGAAAAGTTGTTGTTAAGGCAAATCTCTTCTCATCGGTGGTCTTTCTTCCGTCATGTATCTTAGATATGCTCTTTTGTAATTATGTATTATCCTTGAACTGGAGACAATGGAATCAAAACTTTCAAGTCTCCTCCTTCCCCAGGAAATTATGGAAAATACTCTGGGTGTATCACTCTGGTTTTATGGAGTTAAAGCATCTCAGAAGTTGGCTCATGTTGATGGTTTTGCAGCTTCATACTTGATTCATTTTAATGGCTTGAACCTCAGACCATTTCTAGACTACAGCCTGAAGTAATCTGAAAGGTGTGTGTTCCTTACTTGTAAGAGCAGAGAGTGGTTCCTTCTAATCAGTGACTTCCTGATTCCTATTTATTAAACCCATTATCATTGTTACCTTTGGAAAAATGGCATTCATTTTTAACCTATTATTAGCATTTTGTATCACTGGTTTCTCGTTGAGAACGGACATTCCAGTGGCTCCTTCGCTACTCCTTCTGTAATTCCATGGCTAGTCTTTTTTGTTCTTAGAGTTACTTACAACAGAAGCCAAGCTGTAGAGAGGCTGATAGAGGAGCCCTTAGGCTAGTCCTTGCAGTGACAGCCTGGAGCACACTTGGGGGTCTGGGCTGACAAGTGAACACAGCTTTTTTTCCTTTATCAGTTATTCTAAGAAAATACTGGTTTAACAACTGAAAGGAAAAAATCAAATTATTCTTTTTACAACTTTTAACAATAGTTATTTGGTCATTAGAATTTTTTAAATATAGAAGGGAAATTTGGAGTGAAAAAATTTAAACCTTCTTTTTTTTTCTTATGTTTACCCAGGAAAAAGGCAGCATTACTGCTGGAAACCTTTCTAAGGTGCAGATTTGATTTTTTACTTGGTTTGTATTGCCCTGTTAGCTTTTTAAATGAGAAATACCAAGTAGTATTTGGGCACTCTACTTTGCATTTAAATGGAAGAAAATGATACACAATTACATAATAGTGATAATATACATCTTTTTGAATTATAAGTCCAGTATAGCTAGTCATATCAAGTAATACATAAATTTCTGTTTTGGGCATACCATAAGTTTGGGTCTTGTAGTTGGATGGGAAACAAACCCTTTCTACTACACTGTGACATATGGGTGTATCTCAAGTGCTATTTATTTGGGCACCTGGATTAATATGGTACTGAATCACTACATTTTGCATGTGTAAAACAGTTGTGAAATGGAAGTTGGAAAATGTGATCAATCACTTTCATATGTGCTGTAGGGAGGAAATGAACAAAATACAGTGGTTATATGCATTGGTGGCAGTGTTACTGCCTTAGAAGGCAGCAGGTTAACTCACCTTATTGCTTGTTGGCTTTGTAAGGAATAAGTGACTTTTGATAACATAGTTTGATATAGAGGAACTTGGCTGAAATCAGCAGAGTTCCCCTGATAAGCATGCAGTGGCACCCCTAAGATCATCTTCAGAGTGTTCCCATTAAGTGCCAGCAGCTTGTACAGGGCACACCTACTTCCCCGTCGGGGCTGTTTTGTCAGTCTTGGTAATGTGTTAATGACAGTGCAGTATATCGAAAGAATGTCCTAAAATGAATAATACACATGAATTGAGACTTCAGAGGATTTGGTTCATTTTTTAAAATTTTCACATTAGGTGTGAGCGTAAGTAACTTTATTTAAAATATTTTTTTCCCCTCATAATATTGTATGAGCCATCAGAGAGTGTAATTCTGCCCCATGTTCCATGGTTGACTAATTGGCTTGCTCTGTGTGACCACGAGTTTTGGTCACAATTAGCTGTTTGGTGAGATCCATGTTGTGGCATCATGGCCTATTTCACCTCAGAAAGTTAAAGATGATTCTCAGGAGGTGGAACTTTATTTTCTGTAGGTTTAAATGTAAGCTTGCAACCATAGGCAGCGATGCTGACCCTTAACTGTGTGTGTATCAACAAATTAATGTGTGTTTGAGAAACTGATTCCTTTCTTTGGCTTTCAGTTAGGTAGTGTTTAGATTATTACTGGAGCTAAGCTTTGAAGTACTTTGAATAAAGCTATATTGTCCAGTAAATAAATAGTGGCTATGCAGTTTTAAATTAAAATTAAATAATTTCAGTTTCTCGGTTACTCTAGTTACATTCCAAATGCTCCATAGTCACTCATATGTACCTTTTGGCTGCTAAATTGTTAGCACAGCTAGCCAGCATTGCCAAAAGTTCTCTTGGATAGCACTGAACTTGTAGAGCTTATTGGACATATCATTGAAGAATGCTCTGGTAAGTTAAAGTGGAAAAGGCAAGGGTAGCTGGTTAGTCGAAAAGACTTGGGCAGCATCTCCCAAAGTCTTCTCCTAAGAGCATTAATCCCATGTTCCACAGCTGAAATTGTTTGGGAAGCCATGCATACATATTTACCCTCTTTGAGTTTTGCAGCTCTGGGAAGTCTTACTGCTTATCAGGTGTTTGCCGCATTAAACCTGTGGGGGTTTTTTGTGTCTGTTTTTAAAGTAATATCTAATTTCTTATGGGACTAACATTTCTTGATACTGTACTAGGAAAGGCTGCCTTGGAGGGTTTGGGTTAAATTTAAAGTTGATTTGTGCCGATAAACTTGATAGAGTTGTTGAAAAAGCCTTAGTAGGATTTTAGCCTGACTTTCTAGACATTGAGTGACACTTTCACTTGAATTTTATCTGCTCAGCCATACCTGGAATATTGTGTTCAAGACACACTGCACAAGACCAGGAGAGCAGCCAGAAGGATGAGTGGCCGAGAGTCGGTGACAAGGCCACCGACTTGAAAGAGAGAAAAGTGAAAACATATTATTAAGACATGTTTTACGTTATTTTCAAATACCTGAAGATATTAAGTCTGTGGAGAATTTAAAGACGAAACTGGTTCAGTGGGAAGAAGTTATGGGAGATAGATTATAACTAAGTATTGGGACTCATTATCCCCAAATGGACAAAGCTTATCCACAAGGCAGTGAGTTCCCTTTCACAGGAGGTGATGAAGCAGACTGACTGATTAGCCTGTGACAGAGGAGAGTCATTCATTGGACCAGAGTAGTGGCCTTTGGCTTGTGACTGGTATTGCTTTTTTGCTGTCCCAGTACCCTCAGCCCAGATAGCATTTAGAAATCTGTATGCATTTGGGACCTGGAGCAGTGGCTCAAGCCTGTAATCCTATGGAAGGCCGAGGCAAGAGGATTGCCTGAGCTCAGGGATTCAAGACAAGTCTGGGCAACTTGGTTAGATCTCGTCTCTATAGTAAATCAAAAAAATAAGCCAGGCGAGGCAATGCGTGCCTGTAGTGCCAGCTACTTGGAAGGCTGAGGCAGAAGGAATGCCTGAGCCCAGCAGGTTGAGGCTGCGGTGGCCATGAATGCGCCACTGCACTCCAGTCTGGGAGACGGAGTGAGACTCCAGCTCAAAAAAAAAGAGAAGAAAAAAAAAGAAAGAAAGAAATCGTTTGGAAGTATGGAGAGTCTTTTGTTGCCTGGTTGTTAACAATGCCTGGGGTACTGCTGGCATCTGGGTCTCATGATCTCTAAGGATCTTTCCAGGTTCTGAATTTCTGTGAGTGACTTTTTATGTGCATGGGGCTAATGGTTCCTATTAGTGGGAAGGGTATTTGGTCTAAGTTCAGGCTTAAGTATCTTTCATCCTAAAATACTGCAATCCTCTAACTATCTTCCTTTCAATCTGCTTTACCCCTCCCTACCATTCAGCTCTTTACTGTTCTTAGATTCATCTTACTATAATGCAGAGCTGCTTAAATATTTTTAATAATGTCTCATTTCCTATCAGAATAAAGTCCAACTTCTTTGCATGTCATGCAAAGCCCTTTACTGTTTGGCCTCCTCCTTCATTGCCAGATTTCATTTCCCATTAATACGTCATTCTGCGGAGTAGGCCCATGCTGTACTCATGTGTCTTTGTGCTTTTGCCTTTGCAGTTCCCCTTCCACTTAAAGAGTTTTTGCTTATGTGACTTAGCATATCCAACAAGACCCTACAAAATCCTACCCTGCCTGTCCCAACTGTGTCCTCTACTTTCTCTCCTCTTCTAGCCACACAGATGTTCTTTCTTTTCTTCTATAGAGACAAGCTCCTTTCTTCTTCGGGGACCTTACCTAATCTCTTCCCTCTGCCTGGAATTCTTTTCTCCTCATTTTTCATCCACAGAACTCCTCCAATTCTTTCAGGTCTCAGTTGTCAGGTCAACTCCCTTGGGAATCTTTCCCTAGCCCCAAGATTAGAGTAAGGTATTTCCCTTATAAGTAATCGTGTGGCATCCTGTCATTTTCTTACAGAAATTATCCTTCAGTTGTAATTATAGAGCCTTTTGAGGATTATGAATTCACTGACCGATTTCCTTTGTAGCGTTTAAAACTCTGTGAGATTAAGGACTATCGTTTTTATTTGTTACTCTAACCTCAGTACCACCTAACACATTGCCTGGTACACAGTAGGTAGTTAATAAATATTTGAAGGAATGAATGAATGCATACATGCATAAAGACTTCCCTGATGTTCTAGGAAGTGTGCTGGCCAGTCCCTCCTGAAAACCTCTCCCAGTATTTTCTGTGTTAAAAGATGTGCTGTGCTCTGTGTCTGATATCCGTGAGAAGCAGGGCCATATCTTACTTTGTCTCTCCACATGTTGGGAATGTTAATTAATGTTGTTCATTATAGAAATTCTAGTTTATTTTGTATCTGTCTCTGCCCTTACTACTCCTTCACTCCCCCTATCAACAGGGGGAGAATTATTTGAAAGTTTATAACATTTTTAATTTATAAAATTTTGAAACATACTTTAAAAGTAGAGAGAGAATAAGAGTGAGCCTACAGGTATCCATACTGAACATCAACAGTATTCAGTATTTTGTCTTTTTGTTTCATCTATTCTTTAGATAATTTTTTTTTTAAATTGTGAGTTGTAATACAGTCTTTTTTTAGCTGTTTTTAAAATTAGAAGTACCACATTTGTTACCATGCCCTAAAGTATTGGCATGGCAGGTATTGTCATTGTAATCCCTTTTGAGAAACATACATTAAACACCTATTGTACATATATTAGTGGTTTATTAAGGCCTGTTTTCCAGCAGTTTTGTTGGACTTATTGTGAACTTATATTGTTTTAATCGCTTGTAGAAAAAAAAGTTTTAATACTTTTCCTGAAAAATGCCAGAAATAAT
This sequence comes from Carlito syrichta, assembly GCF_000164805.1. Classification (NCBI taxonomy): domain Eukaryota; kingdom Metazoa; phylum Chordata; class Mammalia; order Primates; family Tarsiidae; genus Carlito; species Carlito syrichta. The sequence goes on from NW_007246976.1 coordinate 74,439, forward strand.
GGTGAAAGTAAGATAGACAAATGATTTAATGTACAGAATTTCATTTTACTGGCTTTTCCCTCCCAACCATGCTCATATTCCTTAAATCACAAGTTTTTAAAAATTTATTTTTATTGAGGTATAATTTATACTCCATAAATGCAACTCATTTTGAGTGTGTAATTTAATAGCAGTGAATTTGCACAAGCATCACTACAATCTAAGTTTGTTTTTTTAGGATAAAAAATGTAAATCACAGTATTTTAAAGAATAAAAAAACGGGCATTTTTTATTTCTTCTAAATCTTGGTTAGAGTCCCGTCTCTTATCCATGGTTTATTAATATGTCCTTAGTGGCATTTTTTTTTTTTTTTTTGAGTTGGAGTCTCACTCGGTCGCCCAGACTGGAGTGCAGTGGCCGCTCCCGGCCACCGCAGCCTCGACCTGCTGGACTCCAGCGATCCTTCCGCCTCAGCCTTCCGAGTAGCTGGAATTACAGGCGCGGGCTACCATGCCTGGCTGATTTTTTTTTTGGATTTATTGTAGAGATGAGGTCTCGCTGCCCAGGCAGGTCTCGAACCCGCGGGCTCAGGCAATCCACTCACCTCAGTCTCCCAAAGGTGCGGGATTACAGGCTGAGCCACCGAGCCCGGCTTATGGCATTTTTTAATCTCTTCTAAATCTTGGTTAGAGGCTCTCTTACCTGTGGCTTTATTAATATGTCCTTAGTAGCATTTTATTTGGTGGTACTGATAGGACATTCAAACAAGGCAATCATATCTGAGTCAGCAGCCTGAGCAGTAAGAAAGGCTGATAGCATATTGCCTTGGCAGATCAGCTAGGCCCAAGTGGCTGCCTCCACTCATGGTGCAGTGGCAGAGAGGATAAGCGGGAAGTGGGAGAGGAAATGAAATGTGGGTGGAGTGGGAAGAGAGGACAGATGGGGAGGGGAAGAAAAGGGGAAGAGAAGGCAGACATAATGGGAAAGCCCTCATAGTTCTTAGAAAATGTGAAAAACTTGGTAGTTTCTTAGTCCGAGAGCTTATTTGTTAAAATCTTAAAATGGGGGGAAAAATGCCTCCTCGGTCAGTCTGGCCACATGATCTTTGAGTGTGATCAGGCCATGTTTTCCTAAGCTTTGGCCCCTTCCCCTTCCTTGGGGAGGTGAATCCCCCCCCCCCCCCCCCCCCC